>NW_028259496.1:0-33402 GCF_056163025.1 Triticum urartu | reverse complement strand
CAACGATGACACTATGACTTCAATTCGATTGATTCTTAACAAATTAGTATTTTCAATTTGTGAGGGCCGTTCTCTCTATATAAGAAATCGTTGATTAAGAATATATAGTGAATTCTTGGGCAACTGCGTAAATTTATGGAATCACTTACTTTACTATATCTTTTTTTTTGCATAGAATTTTTTTTGCATAGAAAAAAGAAGGGGAATATTGATATATATTAGAGGGTATTGATATATATTATGATCTGATGTGCTTTCTTGGTATCCTAAATATAAGATTAATACTTCAAGTTGCTGAGTTGAGAAAGAGATGGTTGAATCAAAAGAATTCCTTTTTTGAAGTTCAATTTTTATCAGAGGACAATATGAATATTATACCTTGTTCCATTAAAACACTCAAGGGGTTATACGATATATCGGGTGTAGAAGTAGGCCAACACTTCTATTGGCAAATAGGAGGTTTCCAAATTCATGCCCAAGTACTCATCACTTCTTGGGTCGTAATTACTATCTTGCTAGGTTCAGTTGTCATAGCTGTTCGGAATCCACAAACCATCCCGACCGACGGTCAGAATTTTTTTGAATATGTCCTTGAGTTTATTCGAGACTTGAGCAAAACTCAGATTGGAGAAGAATATGGTCCCTGGGTTCCCTTTATTGGAACTATGTTCCTTTTTATTTTTGTTTCGAATTGGTCGGGTGCTCTTTTACCTTGGAAAATTATAGAGTTACCCCATGGGGAATTAGCAGCGCCCACGAATGATATAAATACTACTGTTGCTTTAGCTTTACTCACGTCAGCGGCATATTTTTATGCTGGTCTTAGCAAAAAAGGATTGAGCTATTTCGAGAAATATATTAAACCAACTCCAATCCTTTTACCAATTAACATCCTAGAAGATTTCACAAAACCATTATCGCTTAGCTTTCGACTTTTCGGGAATATATTGGCGGATGAATTAGTCGTTGTTGTTCTTGTTTCTTTAGTCCCCTTAGTAATCCCTATACCGGTCATGTTTCTTGGATTATTTACAAGCGGTATTCAAGCTCTTATTTTTGCAACATTAGCCGCAGCCTATATAGGTGAATCCATGGAGGGTCATCATTGAATTGACTCTTTTTGGAAATAGTATTTTTTTTTTTTGCAGCTTAGCTCAATTCATGCATGGTTCCAGATAATCTGCTTGGTTGCAAAAAAATAGTTAGAAATGCGTATGAATATATAGCCTAGAGTTGTAGGAGAGAGAATAGAATAGACTATATTATGGAATTTTCAAAGTATATATGCATTAAGGAGGGTGGAGTCAGGCTAGATCTATACTATAATATCCTTAATGTCTATAAGTGGAGTCCTCTTTTATGCAGGTTTCCACTTTAAGCAATGATTTTAGAATCCGATTCAATAGAAAATGAGAAAATATGCAAACAAAATAGAAGAAACAAATGTATATATATAGGATATTATATTATATATTCCTAGGTTAGATTCATTATCTAATCCGATATATGGATATGGAATTCCCTTCTATGTAGTTCGGACAATTCACATTATCATTTCAATTTGATTTCAATTTGTACTTTTTAGTTACTTTACTTCTCCCCAATAGAGCTTAGAAGTAAGAATTTATTGGTTGATTGTATCCTTAACCATTTCTTTTTTTTGACACGAGGAACTACTCACCATGAATCCACTAATTGCTGCTGCTTCTGTTATTGCTGCTGGATTGGCCGTAGGGCTTGCTTCTATTGGACCTGGAGTTGGTCAAGGTACTGCTGCAGGACAAGCTGTAGAAGGTATTGCGAGACAGCCAGAAGCAGAAGGTAAAATACGAGGTACTTTATTGCTTAGTCTAGCTTTTATGGAAGCTTTAACAATTTATGGACTAGTTGTGGCACTAGCGCTTTTATTTGCGAACCCTTTTGTTTAATCTTAAAAAAAAAATTCTTTCGATTTCGATTAGATACTTTTTTCTTTTTTTAGTAAATTGGTATTTGCTTCCACAATTCCAATTATATCAATACTTTATTTAATTTACTCCTATTTATTACTCCTGGAATTATCTATTTATCGGGACAGATAATACCCCATTCTAGGAAGGGCTGAGTTGAGTATTATTAATTTAGAAGATATGCTCACCTTCTTATTTCCCGTCCTTAGTTTAGGAAAGTGGAAAGTTTTTTCCTTTTATTTTAGGAATTTTGGGAACAGAACATTTCAACAAAGGAAGTCTTTCACCGGTCAAACAAGACGTAAGACTTAATCTAAAAGAAATTACTAGATTGAATCTATTTGCATTAAAAAAACCGATCAAAAAAGGGCGAGCGAAGTAAGTGATCGAAAAACTTTGTTCTTTGTTCGTCCTATCTATAAGAGGAGAGCATATGAAAAATGTAACCCATTCTTTCGTTTTTTTAGCTCACTGGCCATCCGCTGGCAGTTTCGGGCTTAATACCGATATTTTAGCAACAAATCTAATAAATCTAACTGTAGTGGTTGGTGTTTTGATTTTTTTTGGAAAGGGAGTGTGTGCGAGTTGTCTATTTCAAGAATAGATTGGATCTATCCGGCTGCACTTTATAATATTTTTTAGTATTTTTCGGATAAATAAGAAAAGGGTGCACGATCTCGACGAATTACTTCTGAATAAATTCAGAAATCATATGGAAGAACCATAGCATTTCGCGACTCATTGGTAAATCAACTTTGATTCTCTATAAACCAAGAATGTGAGACCATTAACACGGTTAAAGCTAAACTGCTTGAAGTCCAGGCAAAAAGAGGTACTCTTTCTACAACTATATTAGTATTAGTACCAATTTAAACGGGAAATAGCTAATGTAAAATTTATCTGATATAGAACACTCATATCGATAAAATGGTTTGAACTATTTACTAGAAAAAAAAGGGGGCACCCTGCCCTTTTTTAACCAATGCCGAATCGACGACCTATGTATAAAAAAGAGAAATTTTTTGGATTTGAAGAAAAAAAAAATAAAAAAGAATTCTATTAATTTTCATTTTCCATTTATTTAGTTAGTTTTTCTTAATGAAATTGAAATTATTAACTAGAGGGCAAATAAAAATAAAGAAACAACTTTGCTGACCATGATATATTTTTATCTAGGCGGAAGAGTCCTCTTAATATTTATCTAGTCTTATATAGGTTTCGGTATATTGAAATATAAACATAAAAAAGAAGATAGAGGATAGGCTCATTACTTAAAAAAAAGATATGGAAATAGCTATAGAAAAAAAAAAAGGAGCGTGAGAGCCAAATGAATCGAAAGATTCATGTTTGGTTCGGGAAGAGATCATAAAAGTTGTAAACTTACAAAATAATCTACTTTCATTAAAAGATTTATTAGATAATCGAAAACAGAGGATCTTGAGTACTATTCGAAATTCAGAAGAATTGCGTAGAGGGACCATTGAGCAACTCGAAAAAGCTCGGATTCGATTACAGAAAGTCGAACTAGAAGCGGATGAGTATCGAATGAATGGATACTCTGAGATAGAACGAGAAAAAGCAAATTTGATTAATGCTACTTCTATTAGTTTGGAACAATTGGAAAAGTCTAAAAACGAAACCCTTTATTTTGAAAAACAAAGGGCAATGAATCAGGTCCGACAGCGGGTTTTCCAACAGGCCGTACAAGGAGCTCTAGGAACTCTGAATAGTTGTTTGAATACCGAGTTACATTTCCGTACGATTCGTGCTAATATTGGCATTCTCGGGTCCCTGGAATGGAAGAAATAATTAAATTAATTAGGCCTTGAACTTCTACTTTCGTTTAGAATTTAGGCATTATTTTTCCCCTTGCTTCCGAAAAAAGAGTCAAGAAACACTAATGGCAACCCTTCGAGTCGACGAAATTCATAAAATTCTCCGCGAACGTATTGAACAATATAATAGGAAAGTAGGGATTGAGAATATAGGTCGCGTAGTTCAAGTGGGGGATGGGATTGCTCGTATTATAGGTCTTGGTGAAATAATGTCAGGTGAATTAGTCGAATTTGCAGAAGGTACTAGGGGTATTGCTCTGAATTTGGAATCCAAAAATGTTGGGATTGTATTAATGGGCGATGGGTTGATGATACAAGAGGGAAGTTTTGTAAAAGCAACAGGAAGAATTGCTCAGATACCCGTGAGTGAGGCTTACTTGGGTCGTGTTGTAAATGCTCTGGCTAAACCTATTGATGGGAAAGGCGAAATTATAGCTTCCGAATCTCGCTTAATTGAATCTCCTGCTCCAAGTATAATTTCCAGGCGTTCCGTATACGAACCTCTTCAAACAGGGCTTATTGCTATCGATTCGATGATCCCTATAGGGCGCGGTCAGCGAGAGTTAATTATTGGGGACAGACAGACTGGCAAAACAGCAGTAGCCACAGATACAATTCTCAATCAAAAAGGGCAAGGTGTAATATGTGTTTATGTAGCTATCGGTCAAAGAGCATCCTCCGTAGCTCAAGTAGTAACTACTTTCCATGAGGAGGGGGCCATGGAATACACTATTGTAGTAGCTGAAATGGCGGATTCACCTGCTACATTACAATACCTCGCTCCTTATACGGGAGCAGCCCTGGCTGAGTATTTTATGTACCGCGAACGGCATACTTTAATAATTTATGATGATCTCTCCAAACAGGCACAAGCTTATCGCCAAATGTCCCTTCTATTAAGAAGACCTCCCGGACGTGAGGCTTATCCAGGGGATGTTTTTTATTTGCATTCACGCCTTTTAGAAAGAGCCGCTAAATTAAATTCTCTTTTAGGCGAAGGAAGTATGACCGCTTTACCAATAGTTGAGACTCAATCTGGAGACGTTTCCGCCTATATTCCTACTAATGTAATCTCCATTACAGATGGACAAATATTCTTATCTGCGGATCTATTCAATGCCGGAATTCGACCCGCTATTAATGTGGGTATTTCTGTTTCCAGAGTAGGATCCGCGGCTCAAATTAAAGCCATGAAACAAGTAGCTGGCAAATCAAAATTGGAACTAGCGCAATTCGCAGAGTTACAAGCCTTTGCACAATTCGCCTCTGCTCTCGATAAAACAAGTCAGAATCAATTGGCAAGGGGTCGACGATTAAGGGAATTGCTTAAACAATCCCAGGCAAATCCTCTCCCAGTGGAAGAGCAGATAGCTACTATTTATACCGGAACAAGAGGATATCTTGATTCGTTAGAAATTGAACAGGTAAATAAATTTCTGGATGAGTTACGTAAACATCTAAAAGATACTAAACCTCAATTCCAAGAAATTATATCTTCTAGCAAGACATTCACCGAGCAAGCGGAAATCCTTTTGAAGGAAGCTATTCAGGAACAGCTGGAACGGTTTTCTCTTCAGTAACAAATAAATTTTGCATGTCTACTCTTGTTAGTAGAATAGGAATCGTTGAGAAAGCTTTTTCATTTGAATCATGCAAAAAAGTTTTCTTTGTTTTTAGTTTAGTATAGTTATTTAAAGAATAGATAGAAATAAGATTGCGTCCAATAGGATTTGAACCTATACCAAAGGTTTAGAAGACCTCTGTCCTATCCATTAGACAATGGACGCTTTTCTTTCATATTTTATTCTTTCTTTTATTTTTTTGCTTCTTCCGAGAAAAAACTGTTAGACCAAAACTCTTTTAGGAAATCAAAAAATCCAGATACAAATGCATGATGTATATATTATATCATGCATATATCATAAAGAAGGAGTATGGAGGCGGTAGTGGGAATCGAACCCGCAACCCCAAGGTTATGAGCCTTATGAGCTACCAAACTGCTCTATACTCTTAAACTAAAGAGGGGTAACTAGTGGATAAAAGAGGGTTGGATACGCCCCTCTACCAATATCTATACAAATAGAATAGTCCATTTATACAGAATGGTAAAGAGGGCTCCTCTATGATTATCAATTCCAGAAATCCATACAAATACGAAAGGGTATTTTATCCTTACCAACTGGATCTTGTTGCACCCGGTAACAAACATTCATAAACCATTTCTCGAAGTACGTGTCCGGATAGCCCAAAATGTCGATAGTTAGCTCTAGGTCTTCCGGTCAAAAAACAACGTCGATGAAGGCGTGTAGGTGCACTATTACGCGGTAGGGATTGCAATTTTTCTCGCATTTTCGTTTTTTCACTCAAACTCAAGGGAGAAACTTTGCTTCTTATCTTTTTTTTTAAAGATTGACGAATCAAATGATATTTCTGTTCTAATTTCTGCCGCTTCTTCTCCCTCTGAATCAAACTTTTTTTTGCCATAATGTGTCGTTGCTATTATTACCAAGTATACGGTTCTAATCCTAGATGGAAAAATAAATAGAAAAAGAAATCTAAAAAGGCAGATCCTCCCTCTCTATCAAGAGTAATGAACTAGGTGCTGATACAGTACAAAAAAACAAACTAAATTAACCAAACTTGCCTGATGTTGAGGCAATCAAGAAAGCTGCATAAGTGAATATATAACCCACGGAAAAGTGAGCTAATCCAACCAATCTTGCTTGCACAATGGAAAGAGCCACGGGCTTATCTCTCCAGCGAATTAAATTAGCTAAAGGTGTGCGTTCATGAGCCCATGCTAAAGTCTCAATTAATTCCTGCCAATACCCCCGCCAGGAAATTAAGAACATAAATCCAGTAGCCCAAACAAGATGTCCAAATAAGAACATCCACGCCCATACCGATAAACTATTCATCCCAAAAGGATTATATCCATTGATAAGTTGTGAAGAGTTTAACCATAGGTAATCTCTTAACCATCCCATCAAATAAGTGGAGGATTCATTAAATTGTGAAACGTTGCCCTGCCATAATGTGATATGTTTCCAATGCCAATAAAAAGTAACCCACCCAATGGTATTTAACATCCAGAAAACTGCCAAATAAAATGCGTCCCAAGCAGAAATATCACAAGTACCGCCGCGCCCTGGGCCGTCACAAGGAAAACTATATCCAAAATCCTTTTTATCTGGCATTAATTTGGAACCGCGTGCATCTAAAGCGCCCTTTACTAAAATCAATGTAGTTGTATGCAAACCTAGAGCAATAGCATGATGAACCAAGAAATCCCCAGGTCCTATTGTTAAGAAAAGCGAATTACTATTCTCATTAACAGCATTCAACCATCCGGGCAACCATAGGCTTCGACCCGCATTGAAAGCGGGGCCATTCGTTGAAGATAAGAGTATATCGAACCCATATGTCGTCTTGCCATGAGCAGATTGTATCCATTGGGCAAATATAGGTTCGATCAAGATTTGCTTTTCTGGAGTACCAAAAGCAAGCATGACGTCGTTATGAACATAAAGGCCCAAGGTATGGAATCCTAGAAAGAGGCTAGCCCAACTTAAATGAGATATGATAGCTTCTTTATGGTCTAACATTCTTGCCAATACATTATCCTCATTCTGTTCCGGATTGTAATCCCTAATGAAAAAAATAGCTCCATGAGCAAAAGCCCCTGTCATGATGAACCCTGCAATATATTGGTGATGAGTATATAAAGCAGCTTGAGTAGTAAAGTCTTGTGCTATGAATGCATAAGGAGGTAAAGAGTACATATGTTGAGCTACTAAGGAAGTAATAACCCCTAAAGAAGCTAGAGCAAGACCTAACTGAAAATGAATCGAATTGTTGATTGTGTCATAAAGGCCCTTATGCCCACGCCCTAATCGACCCCCCGGAGGAGTATGCGCTTCTAAAAGATCTTTAATACTGTGCCCAATTCCGAAGTTAGTTCGATACATGTGACCGGCAATGAGAAAAATAAATGCAATAGCTAAATGATGGTGAGCCATATCGGTCAGCCACAAACTTTGTGTTTGTGGATGGAATCCCCCAAGAAGAGTTAGAATGGCAGTTCCCGCTCCTTGAGCGGTACCAAATAAATGATTACTCGAATCAGGGTTTTGGGCATAAAGATTCCATTGACCCGTCAAAAGGGGTCCCAACCCCTGGGGATAGGGTAATACATCTAAGAAATTATTCCATCGAACGTACTCCCCCCTGGATGCGGGAATAGCAACATGAACTAAATGTCCTGTCCAAGCCAAAGAACTTACCCCGAAAAGTCCTGACAAATGATGATTGAGACGAGATTCCGCGTTTTTGAACCACGAAAGGCTTGGTTTCCATTTGGGTTGTAGATGTAACCAACCCGCTATTAAGGACAGCGTAGAAAGAAATAATAGAAAAAGAGCTCCAGTATAAAGATCCTCATTGGTGCGTAATCCTATTGTATACCACCACTGATAAACTCCAGAATAAGCAATATTCACTGGACCAGCAGCACCTCCTCGAGTAAAGGCTTCCACAGCGGGTTGACCAAAATGAGGATCCCAAATCGCATGAGCAATAGGTCTTACGTGTAAAGGATCCTGTATCCATGATTCAAAATTTCCTTGCCAAGCTACATGAAACAGATTTCCGGACGTCCATAGAAAGATTATTGCTAATTGCCCAAAGTGAGAAGCAAAAATGTTCTGATAAAGACGTTCTTCAGTAATATCATCATGACTTTCGAAATCATGTGCGGTAGCAATACCAAACCAAATACGACGAGTAGTGGGGTCCTGAGCTAAGCCTTGGCTAAACCTGGGAAATCTTAATTCCATAATGCCTTTCAAATCCTCCTAGCCACTATCCTACTGCAATAATTCTCGCTAAGAAGAATGCCCATGTCGTGGCAATTCCACCCAGAAGGTAATGGGTTACTCCTACAGCGCGTCCTTGTATAATGCTCAAGGCTCTAGGCTGAGTAGCAGGAGCAACTTTTAATTTGTTATGAGCCCAAACGATAGATTCAATGAGTTCTTGCCAATAACCACGGCCGCTGAATAAAAACATTAAACTGAAGGCCCAGACAAAATGAGCACCTAAGAAAAAAAGACCATATGCAGATAATGAAGAACCATAAGACTGAATGACTTGCGATGCCTGTGCCCACAAGAAATCTCGAAGCCACCCATTAATCGTAATGGAACTCTGTGCAAAGTTTCCCCCTGTAATATGAGTTACCACCCCTTGATCACTTATAGTACCCCAAACATCCGACTGCATTTTCCAACTGAAATGGAAAATGACTACCGAAATTGCATTGTACATCCAGAATAAACCTAAGAAAACATGATCCCAGGCGGATACTTGACATGTTCCCCCTCGGCCAGGCCCATCGCAAGGAAAGCGAAAACCTAGATTTGCTTTATCGGGTATCAAACGGGAACTCCGAGCAAATAAAACACCTTTCAAAAGTATTAATACAGTCACATGTATGGTAAATGCATGAATGTGATGGACTAAAAAATCTGCGGTTCCTAATGGAATAGGTAACAAAGCCACTTTGCCACCTACTGCTACTAACTCGCCGCCTCCCCACGTTAAGCTAGTACTTGTTGTTGCACCAGGAGCTGTTACGCCAGGCGCAGTAGCATGGATATTTTGTACCCATTGAGCAAAGATAGGTTGTAATTGTATGGCAGTATCCGAAAACATATCTTGTGGACGGCCTAAAGCACTCATGGTATCATTATGAATGTACAAGCCAAAACTGTGAAAACCTAGAAATATACATACCCAGTTAAGGTGGGATATGATTGCATCGCGGTGTCTAAGGACGCGATCTAATAGATCGTTGTATCGAGTAGTTGGATCATAGTCTCTTACCATAAAAATTGCTGCATGTGCAGCAGCACCGACTATTAGAAATCCGCCAATCCACATGTGGTGTGTGAACAAGGAAAGTTGTGTACCATAGTCAGTAGCTAGGTATGGATAGGGAGGCATAGAATACATATGATGAGCTACAACAATGGTTGTAGAGCCTAGCATAGCTAGGTTAAGAGATAATTGAGCATGCCATGACGTTGTTAAGATTTCATAAAGACCCTTATGGCCTTGTCCTGTAAATGGGCCCTTGTGAGCCTCCAAAATATCTTTAAGTCCATGGCCAATACCCCAATTGGTCCTATACATATGACCTGCGATTAGGAAAAGAATAGCAATAGCTAAATGATGGTGCGCAATATCGGTCAGCCAGAGACCACCGGTTACTGGATCTAGTCCTCCGCGAAAAGTCAGAAATTCTGCGTATTTGGACCAATTTAAAGTGAAAAAAGGGGTTGCTCCTTCGGCAAAACTAGGATAAAGTTGAGCCAAAAGGTCCCGATTCAAGATAAATTCATGAGGAAGTGGTATCTCTTTAGGATCCACCCCAGCGTCAAGAAATTGGTTAATTGGTAAAGATACATGAATTTGGTGCCCCGCCCAAGAAAGAGACCCAAGTCCTAATAATCCCGCTAAGTGGTGATTCAACATGGATTCTACATCTTGGAACCAGGCCAATTTGGGAGCGGCTTTGTGATAATGGAACCAACCAGCAAAAAGCATTAACGCTGCAAAAATCAATGCACCAATTGCAGTACAATAGAGTTGTAATTCACTAGTTATTCCAGATGCTCGCCAAAGCTGAAAAAAACCAGAGGTTATTTGGATTCCTCGGAAACCCCCGCCTACATCACCATTCAATATTTCTTGCCCTACTATAGGCCAAACTACCTGAGCACTGGGTCCAATGTGAGTAGGATCACTTAGCCATGCTTCATAATTGGAAAAACGGGCGCCATGAAAGTACATGCCACTCAACCAAAGAAAGATAATGGAAAGTTGCCCGAAATGAGCACTAAAGACTTTTCGAGAAATCTCCTCCAAATCACCAGTATGACTATCGAAATCGTGAGCATCAGCATGTAGGTTCCAGATCCAAGTGGTAGTATCAGGGCCCTTAGCTAGTGTTCTTGAGAAATGGCCGGGTCTGGCCCATTCCTCAAAAGATGTTTTTACAGGATCCCTATCCACAACAATTTTTACTTCTGGTTCCGGCGAACGAATAATCATTAAGTCCTCCTCTTTCCGGACAAGACATACAAAGAGACCCGCCAACTGTCTTTTTAGTGAATCTTTGAAAGATATATATTTTGAAAGATAGATTTTGAAAGATAGATTTTGAAAGATAGATATTGTGATTAGTTCTTTTCTTTACTATCTACCATCCTTCTATTTTTTTTTTAGTTATTCACTGGAGCAATTATATATTGAAGTCAATCCGAGGCAAGTGTTCGGGTCTATTATGACATAAAGATTAGGTGCCTAACGGACATTGTTTATCTTGAAAAACAAATATTTCTCGACGTAAGAAAAAAATCTTTTTTATTTTTAATTTAAGAAACTAGTGTATTTTTTTTGAGGGCATAAGCTCCTATCTATATCTACTTTCCTTGAGCATAATATAGGGTTTTTTATTTGATTCTAAATTCCAAGATAACTCATTAGAATTATTAATAAGATGGTCCTAATATATTAGCAATATTTAGATTGCCCCCTCTTTTTATTCACTTTATTACTTCTATTCTAGACCCTATCCCTATGGTTTATTCTTATGAAATATCATATAAAATAGAAGGTATAAGAAATGGATATAATGAAATTCTTGATTCGATCTTACGACCTAATTTATTTGATTAATGGATCAACAACCAAACCACCCATTTTATGAAAAAGAAGGAGCATGGTCTTATTCAAATTCAAAGCGCTTCGTAATCTTCAACCAGTTCTGTGCTTCAATATAATTTCCCGGAGTAAGCGCTATAGCTTGTTTCCAATATTCAGCAGCTTGATCAAACCAAGCTTCCGCAATTTCCGAATCACCCTGTAGAATGGCCTGTTCTCCTCGGTCGGAATAGGAAGTTCCTTCCCTTAGAACCGTACTTGAGAGTTTCCTACCTCATACGGCTCAGAAATTGCTATCTGAATTTCCCCTATCTTAACTGAATTCGATTTATCAAAAATCGATCCAATTTGTTCTTGGGTTAAGCAGAAGAAATTAATTACCTAAGTTTCAAACCCTAATTTTTATCAATAATCAGTTTGATCTTTTTTCCCACCTTCAGAAGAATGAAGCATAGATAGATATAGAGCCTTCGTTCAAATTTTCTGAGAGGTAACTATCCCGGTTTCATATATGAAATCTCTATAGAATCCTTGAAAAAGACTTTTTTCCATAAGAAAGAAAAAAGAACTTACTATCTTTGGGATCTGATACTACACCGCTGCTTAATCCCTTAGTGGATCGGCTCTATTACATAAGCGGATTCCTAAATTTTGCCCCATATCATGGGATAAGTAAGCAGTTTTTTTTAGTTGTATCGACCCAGTCGCTCACTAATTGATCTTTACGGTGCTTTCTCTATCAATTTGAGAAACTTTATCCATAGAGTAGTAGTATAGGCCATACTTTCTTCGTTTTTTGATTCTCGTGAAGTGTCCTTCCTTCCTACAGCTGATAGGGAAAAATCGTTGTTTTTACGATCCCTATGTAGAAAGCCCTTTTTTTCTAGTATTTACTAGAAAATTTGATCCTCTCTTTTTTTTTTTTCTTTCTATAGTGGAGATAGTCGCACGTAATGACAGATCACGGCCATATTATTAAAAGCTTGCGGTAAGAAGGGGTTTCGTTCTAGTGCCCGGAAATAATATTCCAAAGCCTTTGTATGCTCTCCATTGCTTGTGTGTATAAGGCCTATGTTATAGAGTATATAACTTCGATCATAGGGATCGATTTCTAGTCGCGTAGCTTCATAATAATTTTGCAAAGCTTCCGCATAATTTCCTTCGGATTGAGCCAACATCCGTTACGGTCGTTCATTCTATTCAAAAAATCTCCGTTCCAAAACCGTACATGAGGTTTTCATCTCATACGGCTCCTCCCTTCTGTACATAATAGTACTAAGCGAAATAATCTATAGAATCAAAATAGAATTAGTCCCGTCTCATTATGAACCGAAAGGGGCTGGTATTTTTCCAAGAAATCTCTAGCCAACCTTCCCACAAGAGGTTTTTCTTAACACCAATGAATTCTATTAATGCTAGAGGAAAACGATAGCTCCAATAATTTCTTTGTTCTCAACGCCTCCTATTTAGAGGAATTAGCTACTTCAACGATCTTTGATGGTTATAGGGGTATCCAAAGTACAAACCTGATGGTTGTTTGTTATCCCAACCATTCTTCCCAGCCCTGATACCGATCAGGAAAGGGGTAATTTCTAACAAAGTTTTTCTCTTGTTGATTCCTATTTCTAGGTGTAGTGCTTTTCTCCCCTATGCTGCCTACGGATACTAATAGAGTAGGATTGGCCTGTAATCCATACCATACCATATCCTGTAGGTGTAACCTTTCGCTCAATACTCAAATCTACAATTGAAGTATCTGAAGCCGCATCAATCGAGGATACACGACGGAAGGAATTGTTAGTTCGCCTCACCTTCCCGAAGCGTGGGTTTGTTTGCTTTACAAATTTGGTTCTCTCTATGCCAACCCCCCTCTCTTTTTCGTAAGACTGAGGTATAGGTAGGGCTAAAAAAAAGCAAAAAAAAGAGTCAAATCGCACCATCTCTATAATAAGTAAATGCCTTTTTTTCTCCTGAGGTTGTCGGAATTATTCGCAATAAAATATTGGCTACAATTGAGGAGGTCTTATCAATGAAATTTCCATTTCCACGGGATCTAGGCATAATTCCCAACCCATTCTATATAGAATTGTTTTCATTCCTTCACAAAATAACATAAAAACAAACACATTCGATTCTTATAATTATAAATAGATTGATCCATATGCTCTACTCTAAATCCATATGCTTTAAATGGATAAGAGAGATATGGATTTTCCGCTCAGCTCAAATTGTATCCTTTTCCTTCTGCTTGGACACGAAGAGATATGAAATATTTGACTAAGACTGGATTTCATTCCACTTTCTCTATTTCTGAACAACAACTTATGTTATCAACTATTTCGTGTTTTCAAAGTTATTAATTGTCTCATACCCTATTTTTGATTTCGATAGTATGGTGTAGCGTATCTTATGCAAACGGAATTCTAAGGTTTCTTTATTTTATTATGCAATAAGAAGAATTCTTCCATTTTCTTTTTCTTTAGTTGCGGGAAAACCCAAATTAAAACTTTTATTTTATAGCGAGCGCAATTTCTAGTAAAAAATCCTGTATCCTTCCACTTAGATCAAAAGGAATTTTTCCAATAGAACTATGGAACCCCCGAGTGGTTGCGGTTGTACCTGTACTGCAGGAATAAGAAAACTCGCTATTCACTCAGTTTATTTTCCATAATAAGTTATGTAGGAGAGATGGCCGAGCGGTTCAAGGCGTAGCATTGGAACTGCTATGTAGACTTTTGTTTACCGAGGGTTCGAATCCCTCTCTTTCCGTTTTTCTTAATTCATCAACGTTAAGGATCACAATGTATCAAATCAAATAACAATTTTTTCCAGCAATAATATAATATCTTATATTATCTTATTTTGATTTAATAGAAATTAGAAATTCTCTATAGCAAATTACTGTGGTATGTAAAATACACATAGAGGAAAAAAGAAAAAAGGATCCTAATCCTAGGGTTAATCAATTTTAGCTAGTTGATGGGAAAATACAAATTAATGGTAATGGTCTTAGGGCGATTTAGTTCGGGGAAAGGGGAAGGGGAAGAAAATTCTATGAACCTTTCCTTTTTTCGTTAAGTTCAAGTCTGACGAGAGTAATATTCTACAACTAACAACTCATTTATTTTGAGACCGACCCACTTCCTATCTAGGATTTTATTTACTAGTCCTTTATATTCCAACGTGTCAATCGCCAAATGCTTTGGCAATTTCCCCGGGTCCGATGAAGCAATATAATTTTGAACCAGACCTTTTGATCTTTGGTTATCTTTCGTAGTAATAATATCTCGGGGTTTGCAACGAAAACTTGGTATATTGACTATACGACCATTAACTAAAATATGTCTATGGTTGACTAATTGGCGGGCCCCAGGAATGGTTGAAGCCATACCCAATCGAAAAAGGATATTATCCAAACGCATTTCAAGTAATTGTAGTAAAACCTGGCCTGTTGACCTTTTTGCTTTTCCAGCGATATGTACATATCTAAGTAATTGTCGTTCTGTCAGACCATAATGAAAACGCAATTTCTGTTTTTCTTGAAGACGAATACGATATTGCTCCTTTTTCCCAGAATTGAATTTTTTTTTAAGATTACTTCCGGATTTAGGTGTTTTTCTAGTGAGTCCTGGTAAAGCTCCCAGACGGCGTATTTTTTTTAAACGAGGTCCTCGATAACGGGACATGAAGACTCCTTTTTTTATTTTATTGAAATTTCATTTTACACAATTAATTTCATTGTATTTACATTACAGAATACATCGAAATTAAAACTGAATTAAACTACAGGATAAACAGAGTAAAATCAACTAAAGTACCCCAAAAAATGGAATTTCATCAAAATCTTTTTTTTTTGTATATATATTATTTATTTTATTGTTTTGTATCTAGCAAAATTGTAAGGTAAAAAACATAAAAGATCCTGGATTCTCCATTTAATTCGGAAAAAAAGAGATTCTTGTTCGTAGAACATCGATAGAGAAAAAAAAGCCGACTATCGGATTTGAACCGATGACCCTCGCATTACAAATGCGATGCTCTAACCTCTGAGCTAAGTGGGCTTACATAACGGAAATAGTGTAACAAATAGAAATAGGTATAGTATAGGAAATCCGTAAAATCTCAGATATTAGTTATTAATCTTAGCTATTAACTAGTTCTAAATTTGAAGTTATACTTATAAAAATAAAAAAATACTAAAACTTCTTAAAGATAAAGTTAGCTTGATATGCTTAACTATAGGATATTAAAAAATAAAATTATAGAATTTATTGGTATTTTCATTCGATCATTATAGACTTTATTATTTGTTAATAATTTGAGGATTAATATTTCACTAAGGGGAACATAGAGTCAGAGTAAATAAAATTGCTAATTCTGATTAGAAAAAAAGAATAAATATCAAGCGTTATAGTATAATTTTGAATACTATAAAAAAGTAAGACGGGAGGTGGGGGAGATAAAAACTTTTGGATATATTGATTCGGATTGAATTGCAAATACATCAAGGATAGAATCAATTCAATTCTGAATTGCAATAAGCAAGCGAGGTCTCTCAAATAGAGTCGAACTGAACTGCTAGACTACGTTGAGTGATGAACTCAATGATTCAAAAAAAAAACTAAGAGATGGATGAAATTACACAAGGAATCCTGGTCTCAAAGAAGAGGGAAATGGGGATATGGCGAAATCGGTAGACGCTACGGACTTGATTGTATTGAGCCTTGGTATGGAAACCTGCTAAGTGGTAACTTCCAAATTCAGAGAAACCCTGGAATTAAAAAAGGGCAATCCTGAGCCAAATCCGTGTTTTGAGAAAACAAGGGGTTCTCGAACTAGAATACAAAGGAAAAGGATAGGTGCAGAGACTCAATGGAAGCTGTTCTAACGAATCGAGTTAATTACGTTGTGTTGTTAGTGGAATTCCTTCTAGTTCTAAATTAGAGAAAGAGGGGTTTTATACCTTATACATTTAATAAACACGTATAGATACTGACATAGCAAACGATTAATCACAGAACTCATATTATATTCTAATTATAATATAGGTTCTTTATCTTTTTTAAAAATGAAATTAGAAATGATAATGATTATGAAATAAAAAACTCATATCATAATTTTTTTTTTTCATTATTGTGAATCCACTCCAATCGAATATTGAATAATCAAATTCTTCAATTAAAATTCAAAGTTTTCGAGATCTTTAAAAAAGTGGATTAATCGGACGAGGACAAAGAGAGAGTCCCATTCTACATGTCAATACTGACAACAATGAAATTTCTAGTAAAAGGAAAATCCGTCGACTTTATAAGTTGTGAGGGTTCAAGTCCCTCTATCCCCAAATCCTCTTTTATTCCCTAACTATACTATATTATTATTATTTATCCTCTTTTTTTTTTTCTTTTTATCAATGCACTTTTTTTTCTTTTTATCAATGCAATGGGTTTAAGATTCATTAGCTTTCTCATTCTACTCTTTCACAAAGGAATGCGAAGAGAACTCAATGGATCTTATCCTATTCATTGAATAGATTTCTTTTTTATTAGAGTATCGGCAAGAAATCTTGGTTATTCACTCTATTTTTAAGTTTTATTTAAGTAAACCATGCACAATGCATAGGACTACCCCCCCCATTTTCAAATTTAAAATTTGAAATACTTTAATTAATTTTTAGTCCTTTTAATTGACATAGATACAAATACTCTACTAGGATGATGCACAAGAAAAGGTCAGGATAGCTCAGTTGGTAGAGCAGAGGACTGAAAATCCTCGTGTCACCAGTTCAAATCTGGTTCCTGGCAGAGAAAAAAAAAAAAAAGATCCACCGAATAGGTATTGATCCAAATACCTCGAGATGGATTGTGATACATATTCATTAATAATATTTATTCATCTAAGTGGATAAATCTATAATATAAATATAGAGGCACTTCTTTTTCTTTTTAAAGAAGTTTTAAAATATATCTTTTCTTTATGATAAAGAAGGGGGTGAGATTCCCCTTTATTTTTTTGCGTTTCTTAATTTTGTATTCCGCTATTCCGACGAATATTTTTTTAGTCTTGCTTATCTTTATCTTATCTTATTTTCCTAGTTGTGCTAAGTAATGTGCGCGGTACAAAGTTCCTGGTAGAGAACTTCTTTGAGTCATCCTATTTTTCTGTTCATATGAAGGAAATTAATATGCGATTTTCAAAATAGGGGAATCCAAATGAAACCCTTTTTTTGCTCAGTCTATCTGGAATGCTTTTGTATAATTAGGAATTAATTATAAATAGGTATTCCGTTTCATCTAGGAAAAGAACCTAAAAATATTCCTTGACTTGAATAAAATCTGGAGTTGTGTTGTATAAGTGAGCATGAATTTCTTATCATTCAATGAGCATCTTGTATTTCATAAAAATTGGGGGTTATATAATCCTTACGTAAGGGCCAGCCTATCCAACTTTCAGGCATTAGGATACGTTTAAGGCGCGGATGATTATCATAAGAGATTCCCACCATATCATAAGATTCGCGTTCTTGAAAATCGGCACTTCTCCAAATCCAGAAGACAGACGGAATTCTAGGATTATCCTTTTGGGCAAAGACTTTTATGCAGACTTCTTCTGGATTATCTATACCATATTGTATTCTCGTAAGATGATACACGCTAGCTAAAGATCCACCGGGTGCTACATCATAAGCACATTGGGAGCGTAAATAATTGTAACCATATACATATAAAATGACAGCAATGGAATCCCAATCCCCTGCTTTTATTTGTAAAGTCTCTATTCCTCGGTGATCAAAGCCCAAAGATCTATGAACCACCTCATGTTTGACTAGCCAATTAGATAACCAACCCTGCTGCATTGTCTTCATCTCTCCCTCTTTGTATAAATATTTCACATTTCGGATGCAAGTTTGAAAGATTGCCCTGCTTTTTATTTTTCTACACAAAAGAGCCCCTCTCCTAATTCACTAATTTGTAGGAAGGTACTGAACTTTTGGATTTGAAAAAAGTTTCAGAAGATATATCTAATGTAGATGGTGATTGATAGAGCAATTCTTGCTCATAAGTTCCTGTATGAGTACTGCGCCTAACATAAAGCTTGTGACTGGTAGTAAAACATCTATTTTTATTTTGAGATAGAGTTTGATCCTCAACTATTTCTCGCGATATCTTCTTACGAAGTTTTGTTAGGGCATCTATAACTGCCTCCGGTTTAGGTGGGCAGCCCGGCAAGTAGACATCCACAGGAATTAACTTATCAACTCCCCGAACAGTACTATAGGAATCCGTACTGAACATTCCCCCTGTAATAGTACAGGCTCCCATAGCAATGACGTATTTTGGTTCAGGCATTTGCTCGTATAATCTCACTAAAGAGGGAGCCATTTTCATTGTTACCGTACCGGCTGTTAAAATTAGGTCTGCTTGCCTAGGACTTGATCTTGGTACCAATCCATAACGATCAAAGTCGAATCGTGAGCCTATTAATGAAGCAAATTCAATGAAACAACAACTGGTACCGTATAGAAGGGGCCATAAACTGGAGAGTCTTGACCAATTCGAAAGATCATTTGGTGTAGTTGAAATAACAGAATTGGAACTTGTTTGGTCAAGTAAGGGAAACTCAATCAAATTCATAACTGTCTCAATAGAATCTTTTCCTTCTTTTTTTTTGTCTAAATATTCAGTTAAGACCATTCCAAGGCTCCTTTTCGCCATGCATAAACTAAACCAACAACTAAGATAAGCACGAAAATCAAAGCTTCGATAAAAACGGATACACCCAATACGTCGAAACTCATTGCCCAAGGGTATAGAAAGACGGTTTCCACATCAAAAACAACAAAAACGAGCGCAAACATATAATAGCGTATTCGGAATTGTACCCAAGCCCCTCCCATGGGTTCTATACCCGATTCATAACTAGAAAGCTTCTCTGGTCCTTCACTAACCGGGGCTAAAAGTCCTGAAATCGAAAATGCCAAAATAGGAATAAGGCTTGCTATTATTAGAAATGTCCAAAAAATATCATATTCGTGAAGCAGAAACATAATGTACTCCCATTAATGTGGAATAGGCGGAACTTAAATTAGTCAATTCAATTCAGCATTGTCAATTTATCCAGAACTTCTCTCTTTTCCTCGGTGAAACAAGAATCTTTTTTGTTCAAACAAAAGCGCTTAGTTTAAGTTTAGCCTTTGTTTCCTCTGTGCTGCATCTTCTTTAAAGATTCATCCAATGGAATCCCAACTCCCTTTCTTTTGGATTTCCATTCTATTTAGATATGGTGTATGTAGATCTAATTCTTATATAAAGAAAACTTTCTCGTTTCACTTTGTCTCGCTTTCTCTAGAATCTCTAGAAAAAAGAATAGCTCTATCCTTTATTTAATATTTAATAATAAAATAATAAGAGACTATTAAATAAAAATGAGAATACTACTAAATTAGAACCTAATTAAGATAGTAGGACTAATCTATGCAGTATAATTAATGAGAAGTAATACTATAAAATAAAAATAAAGAACTCTATTTCAGAACTATGAGACAGAATATTCTGTTTTCTTATTTACTCTTTACTTTATTTTTTCTATTTAAAGTTGATCAATTTACATAATGTATCTATAAACAAAGTAATAAATATACTTAAAACAAAGTAGGAATTCGCAAAATGGATAAAATCATTGCAGTTATTATAGGGAAGTCTAGAGATATCCTATTTGAAGGAGGACGGGATTCAAATCAGGGAAAGGATCCTTTCTTCTATTGATTTGATAGAAATTCGTTTTTCTTTTCCTGTCTGTATGATTTTGATTTTCGATGAATGAGCCTTTGGTAATGCTTTTATCTCTATTCTATGTCGCAGGCGCCTATCCAGTCTATAAACAAATACTAATGAGAAAATGAAAACTATACTAAACTAAAGAAAACATAGGATAGAGATCCTAAAATCTAAAAAAGGGCATATTAGGGCTATACGGATTCGAACCGTAGACCTTCTCGGTAAAACAGATCAAACGGATTATTATCGAAATGATTTGAACTGTTTCAAAGACCCAACATGCATTTTTTTGCATTGGGCTCTTTCATAAACTGATTTAAAGATCAGTTAGTCCACCATAGTTTTTCTTTACGGAAAGATAATGAGATGGCTCCCTGTGCTCTGATTGATTTTTTGTATTATGATCTATCTAGGAGCAATACCAAAGTGTTTCAAAGGAGGATTACCTTGACTTAGGTCTGCCTCCGGTCTAAATTAAATCAACCTAAGTGAAATGGAGTCTCTATCGTTCCACTGCAAGAGTTAACTATGAGACTTCATACACCTTAAAGTTCATAGAACGAAAAGAAGTTTTTTGGAGGCCCTTATCCTCATTACGCCTAGCATTTAGTGGGCTGGATATTTACCTTATCAACTAGCAAATCCATAAGGGTTCTATTTGATTAGGCACCTGAATTGGCACCTGAATCGGACTGAACCGACTGTTTGTCAGGCTACTGTTCTCCTATTCTCTCGAATCTATGAAGTAAGACATTGATTTTGCAATAAGATCGATTATGTTCATTGCATAATAAGCTCCTTTGAAAAGCATTGGCGCACGTGTAAACGAGTTGCTCTACCGAACTGAGCTATAGCCCTTATCAGAGATATCTTAACATATAGATAATTTCTTGTCAAGATGAATATTTTCTAATGCCAGAGGATACCCCTTTGATCTGTATCTGTTTAGTATTTAGTTTAGTATTTAGTATATAACAGACCAATAACAGAGCGGTATTGCTTAGAAAAGGGATTCAATATATAATCGATCGAAGTAATGGGTCTTCCTTTGTGGTGATAAATTGCCTACTTAACTCAGTGGTTAGAGTATTGCTTTCATACGGCGGGAGTCATTGGTTCAAATCCAATAGTAGGTAAGTAGGTAGAAAAATTACTAGATAGCATTGGACTTACTTCGCTTCGCTATCTAATAACTTTTTCTACCCCTCTTCCCTTTTTCTTTGTATCAACTATAAACCACTGGATTGTCTTCAATTGGATGGGGGAATCCAATTGACAGCCTCGATTCGTATCCTAGCTCGTCTGAGAGCGAGCTTCGCTTCAACCAAATCTTTCGTACCCTCAGCTTTACTCAAGTTAGCTTCGGCTATTTCAAGTGCCTTTTGAGCTTCTTCCGGATCAATATCACTACCCAGTTCCGCATCATTTCCTAAAATGATGATCTCATTATTAACTATTCTCGCAAAACCGCTCCACAGAATCGCTGTTAACCATTGGTCGTTGAGGAGGCGTATTCTCAAAGGACCCATATCTACTGCTGTGTTAATGGGGGCGTGGTTTGGTAATACGCCAATTTGGCCACTATTAGTGGATAAAATGATTTCTTTCACTTCACAATCCCAAATAATTCGCTTAGGAGTCAGTACATAAAGATTTAATTTCATTTCTTCGATTTGTTCTCCTCTTCTAAGGTTATAGCTTTCGTGCTAGCTTCATCGATGTTACCCACCAAATAAAAAGCCTGTTCAGGTAGGCCGTCTAATTCTCCGGAAAGGATTAGTTGAAATCCCCTAATAGTTTCCGCAAGAGCAACATACTTTCCTGGAGAACCAGTAAAAACTTCTGCCACAAAGAACGGTTGTGATAAGAAACGCTCAATTTTTCTTGCTCTTGCTACAGTTAAACGATCCTCTTCCGATAATTCATCCAAGCCAAGAATTGCGATAATGTCCTGAAGTTCTTTGTAACGTTGTAAAGTTTCCTTAACTCTTTGCGCAGTTTCATAATGTTCGTTGCCAACGATCCGAGGCTGTAACATAGTCGAGGTTGAATCTAAAGGATCTACTGCTGGATAAATACCCTTGGAAGCTAATCCTCTGGAAAGTACGGTAGTAGCATCCAAATGTGCAAATGTTGTGGCAGGGGCAGGGTCGGTCAAATCGTCTGCAGGTACATAAACTGCTTGAATCGAAGTTATAGATCCCTTTTTAGTAGAAGCAATTCTTTCTTGCAAAGAACCCATTTCTGTACTAAGAGTAGGTTGATAACCCACTGCGGAGGGCATTCTCCCTAATAAAGCGGATACCTCTGATCCTGCTTGAACAAAACGAAAGATATTATCGATAAATAAAAGCACGTCTTGCTTATTAACATCTCGGAAATATTCCGCCATAGTTAGGGCAGTTAAACCAACTCTCATACGAGCTCCCGGTGGTTCATTCATTTGGCCATAGACTAGAGCTACCTTTGATTCCTCAATATTTTTTTCATTAATTACTCCGGATTCCTTCATTTCCATATAAAGATCATTTCCTTCACGAGTCCGTTCCCCTACTCCACCGAATACGGATACGCCCCCATGAGCTTTAGCAATGTTATTGATTAATTCCATGATCAGTACTGTTTTACCTACTCCAGCCCCCCCAAATAGTCCTATTTTTCCTCCACGTCGATAAGGAGCTAAAAGATCGACGACCTTAATACCTGTTTCAAAGATGGATAATTTCGTATCTAACTCGATAAAGGCAGGCGCAGATCTATGAATAGGGAACGTTGCACTACTACTACAGGACCCAAATTGTCAACAGGCTCCCCAAGAACGTTGAAAATTCGTCCGAGAGTAGCTCCACCGACCGGAACACTGAGAGGAGCTCCCGTGTCAATCACTTCCATTCCTCTCATCAACCCGTCCGTAGCACTCATAGCTACAGCTCTAACTCGATTATTTCCTAATAATTGTTGTACCTCACAAGTCACATTAATTTGCTTATCGGCAGTGTCTCTACTCTGGACTACCAAAGCGTTATAAATATAAGGTAACTTGCCTGGGGGAAAAGTGACATCCAGCACGGGTCCAATAATTTGATCGATACGACCTGTACTTTTTTCTTCAATTGTGGAAACCCCGGGAGGAGAAGTAGTAGGATTGGTTCTCATAATTATCACATAATTAAAAAAAAGGAATTTGTCGAAATTTTTCTTTTTTTATTGTTGAATAATGCCAAATCAAATCAAAAAAAATCCAAAAGTAAAAAGGAAATGAATTAGTTAATTCAATAAGAGAGAAAAGGGGACCAGGACTTGATTTCGTTGCCCAAGCGAATCCCATTCAATCGTTTACTCATGGAATGAGTCCATTGGAAAGTTCAATCAATCTTTTTTTTCATATACATTTTGCCTTTTGTGGAGGATCTGTGCCTACTCTACTTTCCTATCTAGGACTTCGATATACAAAATATATACTACTGTGAAGCATAGATTGCTGTCAACAAAGAATTTTATTAGTATTTAGTTAGGTATTTGCATTCAAAATAAGAAAAGAGAACTATTAAGAACTTGTAAAATAAGGATTAGGAATTAATTTGGGTTGCGCTATATCTATCAAAGAGTATACAATAATTATGGATTTGGTAAATCAAATCCATGGTTTAATAACGAACCGTGTTAACTTACCATAACAACAACTCAATTCCTATCGAATTCCTATATTGGAATTCCTATAGGATAGAACATACACAGGGTGTACGCATTATATATGAATGAAACATATTCATTAACCTAAGCATGCCCTCAATTTTCTTTAATGAGTTGATATTATATTAATTGAATATCCTTTTTGTTTTACGAGATTTTTGCTAAAGTTTCATTTACGCCTAATTAACATCGAGTAGACCCTGTTATTGTGAGAATTCTTAATTCAAGAGTTATAGGGAGGGACTTATGTCACCACAAACAGAAACTAAAGCAGGTGTTGGATTTCAAGCTGGTGTTAAAGATTATAAATTGACTTACTACACCCCAGAGTATGAAACTAAGGATACTGATATCTTGGCAGCATTCCGAGTAAGTCCTCAGCCTGGGGTTCCGCCCGAAGAAGCAGGGGCTGCAGTAGCTGCCGAATCTTCTACTGGTACATGGACAACTGTTTGGACTGATGGACTTACCAGTCTTGATCGTTACAAAGGACGATGCTATCACATCGAGCCTGTTGCTGGGGAAGACAACCAATGGATCTGTTATGTAGCTTATCCATTAGACCTATTTGAAGAGGGTTCCGTTACTAACATGTTTACTTCCATTGTAGGTAACGTATTTGGTTTCAAAGCCCTACGTGCTCTACGTTTGGAGGATCTACGAATTCCCCCTACTTATTCAAAAACTTTCCAAGGCCCGCCTCATGGTATCCAAGTTGAAAGAGATAAGTTGAACAAGTACGGTCGTCCTTTATTGGGATGTACTATTAAACCAAAATTGGGATTATCCGCAAAAAATTATGGTAGAGCGTGTTATGAGTGTCTACGTGGTGGACTTGATTTTACCAAAGATGATGAAAACGTAAACTCACAACCATTTATGCGCTGGAGAGACCGTTTTGTCTTTTGTGCCGAAGCTATTTATAAATCACAGGCCGAAACCGGTGAAATCAAGGGGCATTACTTGAATGCGACTGCGGGTACATGTGAAGAAATGATTAAGAGAGCTGTATTTGCAAGAGAATTAGGGGTTCCTATTGTAATGCATGACTACTTAACTGGGGGATTCACCGCAAATACTACTTTGGCTCATTATTGCCGCGACAATGGCCTACTTCTTCACATTCACCGTGCAATGCATGCAGTTATTGATAGACAGAAAAATCATGGTATGCATTTCCGTGTATTAGCTAAAGCATTGCGTATGTCTGGGGGAGATCATATCCACTCCGGTACAGTAGTAGGTAAGTTAGAAGGGGAACGCGAAATGACTTTAGGTTTTGTTGATTTATTGCGCGATGATTTTATTGAAAAAGATCGTGCTCGCGGTATCTTTTTCACTCAGGACTGGGTATCCATGCCAGGTGTTATACCGGTAGCTTCAGGTGGTATTCATGTTTGGCATATGCCAGCTCTGACCGAAATCTTTGGGGACGATTCTGTATTACAATTTGGTGGAGGAACTTTAGGACATCCTTGGGGAAATGCACCTGGTGCAGCAGCTAATCGAGTGGCTTTAGAAGCCTGTGTACAAGCTCGTAACGAAGGGCGCGATCTTGCTCGCGAAGGTAATGAAATTATCCGAGCAGCTTGCAAATGGAGTCCTGAACTAGCCGCAGCTTGTGAAGTATGGAAGGCGATCAAATTCGAGTTCGAGCCGGTAGATACTATTGATTAACTAGATAAAACTAAAGATAAAGAAGGTATAAATAAAAAAGAAACGAAATAAAAAGAGAAAAAAATCAGTTATGAAATGCAGTAATTCTTCTTTATTCTTCTAATTGATTGCAATTAAACTCGGCTCAATCTTTTTTAGAAAAAAAAGATTGAGCCGAATAAAAATAGATCATGATATGATCATGAGACTTGACAAATTGAGATTCGTCTATTCTATATATCTAGAATATATATATTAAGGTATAATACAATAAAGAAATACAAATAAAATAATAAAATAATAAAATATAGTATTATCATATGATAATGATAATGGAATCAAATACGCAGTATTTACAGAAAAAAGTCTTCGTTTATTGGGAAAGAATCAATATACTTTTAATGTCGAATCGGGATTCACTAAGACAGAAATAAAGCATTGGGTCGAACTCTTCTTTGGTGTTAAGGTGGTAGCTGTGAATAGCCATCGACTACCTGGAAAAGGTAGAAGAATAGGACCTATTCTGGGCCATACAATGCATTACAGACGTATGATCATTACCCTTCAACCGGGTTATTCTATTCCACTTCTAGATAGAGAAAAAAACTAAAGGAGAATGAATGAAAAAAGACATAGTTTGGAAGTTAGACCTTTTTATAGGACTCTCTTTCAATTTCAAAAAAGAGGACGTTTGAAACTTTTAACAGGCGTAATCGTGAGTCAACAAGTGACTCGAACTGTGTGTAAAAAAAGAAGCATTTTTTTTTTTTCAAAATGCTAGAACTAGATAAGGAAGTTTTCTATAACCTTGAGAAAAAGGATAAAAAGGTAGTTTTTTTTTAGTTTATGACTCCGATCAAGAGCGAGAAATCCTTGATTTGGGATTGGACATAGAACCTGGACCCATCGTAGAGACGTTTAGTTCAAAAGAAAGGATCGTATCCTGATGGTAAGAATTATACTTTCGTGGAAATACAGCGCTATAGACTTCAATGCGGTAGAGTAGACGTTTTGTTTCTAATTTTTCTGGACCAAACCTCCGCTCCGACCCAACGATACAATGAATTTTTTCTGTTCATATTCATAAATAAAAAAGATTCGGAATCGCAATGCTACTATATGCGTCCAGAGGAGTATTTGGAATAATATTCTTCTATAATCCATTATTGCGGGGGGTCTTACTAACAGGGCTTCGCTGCACGGGACAGGTCTTCGTCGAAAAGCTAACTCCACCCGGCATTTTCATACCCTTTCTTTGGGTGGTATATCGCCTTTTAAAGTCTAAGAGGGTAGTAGGGGATCTATAGTAGGTAAGATAATTTGCCCTTTGATTTTGATTGAATATACTATTTTTCCGCCTTTACCACGCATTATTGTATGCGCTTCTAGAGAAGTATGTATGCAGGAAGTAAATTCTAACCGCTTTCTTTTGAATCCAATTTCAAATTAGATTAGAAAGATAGAAAGGCCATGAGGATGGGAAAATCAAAATAAAATCTTTTTAATTAGTTCTCCTTTTTTGGAATTTTCTTATTATCCTTTCATTTTTTTTACAGAATATTTTTCAAACTAAAAATAAAAAATACAATACAATAGTCAATATTCCTTATAATAGATATACTTAATTATATCATAAGAATCTTAAGATATTTTTCGACTAGATAGAAATAGTAAATTTGAATTGAGACACCTATTCCATGACGGATTTAAACTTACCTTCTATTTTCGTGCCTTTAGTAGGCTTAGTATTTCCGGCAATTGCAATGACTTCTTTATTTCTTTATGTGCAAAAAAATAAGATTGTCTAGTTATTTTTTAGTGTAAGTAATATAATATGGTAGGGTATGTGGCTTTTTCTACACACACTTTCTACACACAAATGAAAAACGGTTATGGATGCGGATATAGGCTACGAGCATAAATGCATGAATATGCAGAGCCAGGTATAGCGAGTTTTATTTTATTTATTTTAATTGAATCAACGAATATTTTTTGAATAGAAAGTCAATGTATCTAACCTATTATTTCACAGGAGTACTAGTTGCTGAAGGCGATTTCAGAATCAAAAAAAGTAAAGTCAAAATTATTTAGCTTATTCTCTCAATTTCAATCGACCGCTGCTGGATTTAGTATATCTAATATGAATTGGCGATCAGAACACATATGGGTAGAACTTCTAAAAGGTTCTCGAAAAAGGGGTAATTTTTTCTGGGCCTGTATTCTTTTTCTAGGTTCACTAGGATTCTTATCGGTTGGGATTTCCAGTTATCTTGGTAAGAATATTATATCTATACTTCCATCTCAAGAAATTCTTTTTTTTCCGCAGGGGGTCGTGATGTCTTTCTACGGAATCGCAGGCCTATTCATTAGCTCCTACTTGTGGTGTACTATTTTGTGGAATGTAGGTAGTGGTTATGACCGATTCGATAGAAAAGAGGGAATAGTGTGCATTTTTCGTTGGGGATTCCCTGGAATAAAACGTCGCGTCTTCCTTCGATTCCTTATGCGGGATATCCAATCAATTAGAATTCAGGTTAAAGAGGGTCTTTATCCTCGTCGTATTCTTTATATGGAAATCCGGGGCCAGGGGATCATTCCCTTGACTCGTACTGATGATAAATTTTTTACTCCACGAGAAATTGAACAAAAAGCTGCCGAATTGGCCTATTTCTTGCGCGTACCAATTGAAGTATTTTGAGGTATCTTTTTTGAACTGAGTTGAATGAAGAAAAGAAGAATTGGAAGAAGAAAAGTTTTCTCAACACAGGGAGGAAGTCCCTTCTAAATTGGATTTGTTATTGTAAGGGGATTTTTAAGTATTTATCTAAAGGAAGGAACAAACGAGGATAAGAGAAATTTGCTTTTAATTTTTTTTTATCCAAGTTAGATATATCGCATACTATTCTTCCTTTTTCATCCGAAAGGGCTTTTTTTTTATTCTATTTCACTATTTCATTCCATCTAGATCTAAGAAAGAACCCAATGCACTGAAATTCCACTAATAACTAATATACAAAAAAGAAGAATAGATACAGGGTATCAAACCTATAGAGTTTTTGCTTCAAAGAAATAGAAATATCATGAAATAGAAATATCATCATATAGAGTCAGGGAATGGAATAGAGTCAGCGAATGAAGCATATTCATTAACAACTCCATTTACAGATCAAAAATGAAAAAAAAGAAAGCATTGCCTTCTTTACTATATCTTGTATTTATCGTACTTTTGCCTTGGGGGGTCTCTTCCTCATTTAACAAATGTCTGGAACTTTGGATTAAGAATTGGTGGAATACCAGGCAATCCGAAACTCTCTTAACTGATATTCAAGAGAAAAGGATTCTAGAAAGATTCATAGAATTAGAAGAACTTTCTCTCTTGGACGAGATGATAAAAGGGAAACTAAAGACACATGTACAAAAACCTCCTACAGGAATACACAAGGAAATAATACAATGGGTCAAAATAAATAATGAGGATCATCTCCATACCATTTTGCATTTCTCGACAAATATAATCTGTTTGGCTATTCTAAGTGGTTCTTTTTTTCTGGGTAAAGAGGAACTTGTCATTTTGAATTCTTGGGTTCAGGAATTCTTCTATAATTTAAATGACTCAATAAAAGCTTTTTTTATTCTTTTAGTTACTGATTTTTTTGTTGGATTTCACTCCACCCGTGGTTGGGAACTAGTAATTCGTTGGGTCTACAACGATTTTGGATGGGCTCCTAACGAGCTTATTTTCACTATTTTTGTTTGTAGTTTTCCAGTAATTCTAGATACATGTTTGAAATTTTGGGTCTTTTTTTGTTTAAATCGTCTATCTCCTTCGCTTGTAGTCATTTATCATTCAATTAGTGAAGCATAAATTCATTTGATCTCCCGATATTAATATTAATCAAATTAGCAAGCATCTTTTTTTAGAAAGAAAGCCCTTTTCCATTTTAGCAAAATTCTTTCTATTTATACCTACTTTAAGGTATTCATCATTGCAGTACAACTGTTGCAGTAGAATGACAACAGATTCGTGTATAGGGAACTAGATTAGCTTAGCTACCTATCTAATTTATTGTAGAAATTCTGGGATCTGCGATTGGACATGGAAAATAGAAATACTTTTTCTTGGGTAAAGGAACAGATAACTCGATCGATTTCTGTATCGATCATGATATACGTAATAACTCGGACATCTATTTCAAATGCATATCCCATTTTTGCGCAGCAGGGTTATGAAAACCCACGAGAAGCAACTGGACGAATTGTATGTGCCAATTGCCATTTAGCTAGCAAGCCCGTCGATATTGAAGTTCCCCAAGCTGTGCTTCCCGATACTGTATTTGAAGCAGTTCTTCGAATTCCTTATGATATGCAATTGAAACAAGTTCTTGCTAATGGAAAAAAGGGAGGGTTGAATGTAGGTGCTGTTCTTATTTTGCCCGAGGGATTCGAATTAGCGCCGCCCGATCGTATTTCCCCTGAGTTAAAAGAAAAGATAGGAAATCTTGCTTTTCAGAGTTATCGTCCCGATAAAAAAAAACATTCTTGTGATAGGCCCTGTTCCCGGTAAGAAATATAGTGAAATTGTCTTTCCCATCTTTCCCCTGATCCTGCTACGAAGAAAGATGCTCATTTCTTAAAATATCCCATATATGTAGGGGGAAACCGAGGAAGAGGACAGATCTATCCTGATGGTAGCAAGAGTAACAATACAGTCTATAATGCTACGTCAACAGGTATAGTAAGAAAAATACTACGTAAAGAAAAGGGGGGGTATGAAATATCCATAGTTGATGCATCAGATGGACGCCAAGTGATTGATATTATACCTCCCGGACCAGAACTTCTTGTTTCAGAGGGGGAATCCATCAAGCTTGATCAACCATTAACAAGCAATCCTAATGTGGGAGGTTTTGGTCAGGGGGACGCAGAAATCGTGCTTCAGGATCCATTACGTGTCCAAGGCCTTTTGTTCTTCTTCGCATCCGTTATTTTGGCACAAGTTTTTTTGGTTCTCAAAAAGAAACAGTTTGAAAAGGTTCAATTGTACGAAATGAATTTCTAGGTCCCGGGATTTCTTACCATCAAGTTGGTAAAAAGCCTCGATTTATTGCAATTGCTAGAATTATCTATGATCTATTTTGGAAATCCTTTTTTTGTTTAGACTGCTTTTTGTTTATGAGATGTCTGGAATTCCTTATTTATATCCCATGCAAAAGAAGAGAATCCAAGGCAAAGGCGAGAACAATCAAATTAAAATTTCTTCTTTTTCGGAGGGATTGCAGGTCTTCTTAATCGTCTATTCGGCACAAGAAAAAGCCTTTTTCTTGTGCCGATTCTTCTTGTATCAAAATAAGAATCCTTTTTCTTCCTAATTCGTCAAAGATTACTATTTCTTCTTTATTCGGGTCTGTCTCTTGGACCTCTTTTTCTTTTGCTTAGGTTTAGCCGAGGTAGTGGACAAACAGAGGGGAAGAAAATATGGCGGGGAAAAATTTCTTGTGATTGTGAGCAAATTGCTTGGCTTGTTTAATTAAGTTCAACTTCAAATTTACAGAAATTTTGCAAAAAAAAAGTAAACTCTTCCATTGAAGGTTTTTTTATTTTTAGGCTAGTTGAATAGTTTTGATTAAGGTTTTATTAGTTTATTACTCGAAACTAAATCAAGGATTTTCAGGATACTTCCTTCGTGGAATAAGATATTGGATCCTCGAGTGATCTCTTTTTCTTGTTGCTTCATAAGAGTGAATCGAATAGATTCAATTCGCGTTATAAGAGTAAAATAAAAATTCCGCGGGTCCTTTCCGCTCTAATCAGATAAAGGGGGTAAGGACCCGCTAAGCTCCTACTTTTTCATGTTTACAATCTGGTCCCTCCGATTACTATAGAGATGAACCCAATCCAGAATATGAACCATAAAAGAAAACACCTACTAAACCAATCACAGCAATACCAGCTACAGTACCTATCAGCCAAAGAGGAATTCTTCCAGTAGTATCGGCCATTTCCCCTACTTTCCTCCACATTTTATCAATTGGTCATGCTAGAGACAAAAACAGTCATGGGTAGTTATAAGGATGGTATCCTTCCAAATGGGATAAGAGAATTCTTATTAGTCTCTTTCTTTCTCTCAATTGAAGAAGTAATTGGAAAATAAAACAGCAAGTACAAAAATGAGTAATAAACCCCAGTATAGACTGGTACGATTCAATTCAACATTTTGTTCATTCGGGTTTGATTGTGTCATAGTTCTATAGTTGGAATTTGTTTTATCGTTGGATGAACTGCATTGCTGATATTGATCCCAAGAAAAAAACAGTAGGTACAGCTAGTCCGTGAATAGCCAGCCATCGCACTGTAAAAATAGGATAGGTTCGATCTATGGTCATTGAGGGCCTCCTAAAAGGATCTACTAAATTCATCGAGTTGTTCTAAAGAATCAAAACGGTCGGTTATTAACGGAATTCCTTGTCGGCTTTCCGTGAAATACTCGTTTGGCCTAGGACTTCCAAACACGTCATAAGCTAAACCCGTACTGACAAATAACCAACCCGCAATGAATAGGGAAGGTATAGTAATGCTATGAATAACCCAGTATCGAATACTGGTAATAATATCAGCAAAAGAACGTTCTCCCGTGCTTCCAGACATGCTGAACTCCCAAAATTTTTGTACATTCAAAAAAGGAATTGATTCCGTAAAAGATGGGATCGACCAGTAAATAGAAAATTACTGATATTTCATCCTTGTGAGATTGTCAATTTTGTACCAAAGGTGTATTTTGAGTATACCGAATTAGTATAGCTATCCTTCCTATGGCACAGCAATCTGGTTTTGCCTGGTTCCGAAACATAATTACTTTTTTATTTTTTTTTTGTCTATAGGTAAGCTATATGTTATTCAAGGCATCAATAGAAAACCCCATTTTTGTAGGTTCTACTTACTTTTCATTGGCTTCGGAATAATAGAGTAATTCGGAATAGCAGCCAAAATCTTGGGAAAATCTAAGTTAATGATCAATAGGTTTGGATAAATAATTTAGGAAGGATATTCTCATACTGACACAATACAAGGACAAGTATATGTGAAATCTATCCTTTCATAATTCGTAATTCATCCTTGTATTGTTTGTTGGATTAGGTCTAACTTTCTTGACCAAACTGCGAGCGCGGAACTTTACGAGATGAAATAGGGAAAGACAGAAGATAGAATAGAACTTAAAAGGATAATTGAAGTGACTCGTCTTCGAATCTACTTTGGTTGGAGTTCGAAAAAGGAATAAAAATAAAGTAAATTCAAGGAAGAGCTTTCTTTTTTTTTTTTTTTTAACAGCCCCTTGGCAGGTCGTGGAATGCTTTTGTTCTCCTCTTATTCCATATGGAATACAATCAGTTAAAATAAGAAGGAATAGGGGAATATTCGATCGTTCACTCCAAAAAGAGGGTCCTATTGAAAAAGAAATTATCCAAAATAGAAAGAAGTTTTTTTTTTCAAATTCAATTGTTTATTTATCTCTTATTCAAAAATTTCCCTGAAAATTGAATTTCTTTTTTTCATTCAATGGGGTTAGATGATCTAGTTCTTAATATTATTACTTTACTCAATTGACAAATTCCACAACAAATCTCTTGATTCGGAATTAGGGACTCATGTATCATCTGATGAATCCACTTTCTTTTACACTTCTGTATCTTACTCTATCTTGTTTTTTAGTATTATCTAAAATAACTGATGAATTATGAATTTTCCATAACTTAGGTAAATGCTTTACCAACA
>NW_028259495.1:0-33409 GCF_056163025.1 Triticum urartu | reverse complement strand
AAGAAAAGCATCACCCTATGCTGGTCAAAGAACAGCAGTAGATGCTATTCGTACAGTAGGTTTGCAACGAGCAGAAGTTATGGTAAAGGGCGCTGGTAGTGGAAGAGATGCCGCATTACGAGCCATTGCTAAAAGTGGTGTGCGATTAAGTTGTATACGCGATGTAACACCTATGCCGCATAATGGATGTCGACCGCCTAAAAAAAGACGTCCTGTAAAAGAATTAACCCGCTTTCAACTTTCATTTCAAGAGAAATAAACGATTCAATGATAAAATAATAATACTAGTCTATTATGGTTCGAGAGGAGGTAGCAGGATCCACTCAAACACTACAGTGGAAGTGTGTTGAATCAAGAGTAGATAGTAAGCGCCCTTTATTATGGTCGTTTCATTCTGTCCCCGCTTAGAAAAGGTCAAGCGGACACCGTCGGTATTGCCTTGCGAAGAGCTTTACTTGGAGAAATAGAAGGAACATGTATCACACGTGCAAAATTTGGGAGCGTGCCGCACGAGTATTCTACAATAGCAGGTATTGAAGAATCCGTACAAGAAATTTACTAAATTTGAAAGAAATTGTATTGAGAAGTAATCTCTATGGAGTTAGAGACGCATCCATTTGCGTCAAAGGTCCTAGATACATAACTGCTCAAGATATCATCTTACCGCCTTCCGTAGAAATCGTTGATACGGCACAACCTATAGCTAACTTGACAGAGCCCATTGATTTCTGTATTGATTTACAGATCAAGAGAGATCGTGGATATCAGACAGAACTCAGAAAGAACTATCAAGATGGAAGTTATCCTATAGATGCTGTATCCATGCCTGTTCGAAATGTGAATTATAGTATTTTTTCTTGTGGGAATGGAAATGAAAAACACGAGATACTTTTTCTAGAAATATGGACTAATGGAAGTTTAACCCCTAAGGAAGCACTTTATGAGGCTTCTCGTAATTTGATTGATTTATTTCTTCCTTTTCTACACGCGGAGGAAGAGGGCGCTAGTTTCGAAGAAAATAAAAACAGGTTTACTCCACCCCTTTTACTTTTCAAAAAAGATTAACTAATCTAAAGAAAAAACAAAAAAGGAATTCCATTGAATTGTATTTTTATTGATCAATTAGAATTGACTTCTAGAACGTATAATTGTCTAAAAAGGGCCAATATACATACACTATTGGACCTTTTGAGTAAGACTGAAGAAGATCTTCTGAGAATTGACAGTTTTCGTATGGAAGATAGAAAACATATATGGGACACTCTAGAGAAGCATCTCCCAATTGATTTACTTAAGAATAAACTCTCGTTTTAAATCCATTGCAATTTTTTTTCTTCTTCTTTTTCGAGTTAGAATAAAAAGAAAACAATTTAGCATCTTTGGTACAATCTATATTTTCGCGAAATGGATCATAATAAAATGGATTTTAGGTATCTAGGGAAGATTCACTTGGAAGTAACTATTTCCTAGATACCTATGGTACTTCACGGTTGAATGAATCAAAAAATATCTAAAAAAGACCTAAAGTTAATGATTTATCAATGGGTAATGTTGCTCCAATACCTAACCAAAGAGCTACTACAGTACCGATTAAAAAAAACGGTCGTAGCTACTGGGCGGCGAAATGGATTTTGGAATTTATTGACATTCTCTAGAAAAGGTACTGTCAATAAGCCTGTTGGCACAGAAACCATTAAAAGAACGCCCAATAACTTATTGGGTACCGTACGGAGTATTTGAAACACGGGAAAGAAGTACCACTCGGGTAATATTTCCAGAGGAGTTGCAAACGGATCTGCCGGTTCACCAATCATTGATGGCTCGAGAACCGCTAAACCTACATTACATGCAATAGTACCTAGAATTACTACTGGAAAAATATATAAAAGATCGTTGGGCCATGCGGGTTCCCCGTAATAATTATGTCCCATCCCTTTAGCTAATTTAGCTCTTAATACAGGATCATTTAAGTCTGGTTTCTTTGTTATTGGGATAGGTGAACTCTTTAGGATCCATCCCCCAAAGGAACCGGACATGAGAATTTATCATCATCCGGCTCGAGCAAGAGTGAAAGAAATAAGACCGCGGAAGATCCTTAATAGAATTAAGGTTTATAATGACTCAATGACTCTAGGCAAGAAAAGCTTTATCAGATTCTCTTTTCCGAAGTTGCACCTACAACTACTCATTGAAAATAATCCTATTCTTATGGGTAAATGCTCAATATCCAAGTGGGCTTACAAATTTGATCATGATCAATTGCTTTGTGGATTGTCTCATGTCTCTTGATTAGTTGGTATTTATCCCCTCAATATCGCAAGTTTCTTACCTCCAAACAAAATATTTACTTGTTACTAATAAAAAATCAAAAAGTTTAGCCTACATTCTTCCTTAGATCCCTTCTTTTACTCCGATAGTATTGCGGATCACAATCGATGCAAAGAAAATGAATGCATTTCCATACTATAATAAAAAGGTAAGTGTAATAAATAGAGAACTGGATCATGTCACATGACTTATTCCATTTCTACTCTATGGGATCTTACGGAGCCTGTTCATGGATGACATGGTTGCGGTATGATCATAGAAGATATTCTCCTCAAGTGAACCAGCCTATCCTTCCTAGGTAGGGGACTTACATGTTGATTGGATGCGGAGACACCTTTGGTTGTGAATTCTAATGTGGCAGATCCAATTCTTTATCTGCATGGCCAAATCAATAATTCAAGTCACACACTCCCATAATCCGCCTTTTTTCTTTCGTAAAATTAACTTCAACTATTTGTATTGTATAAAAATACTTTGGAGTTGAAGAGAAGTATCCAAATGACATGTGTTATTTTACAATAACCCATGCTTGTAGCAATGAAATACCAAAACCTACCCGATATGATATATGATAATTATAATTCTCTATGATATGCCTTCCCTATAAAGGACCCGAAATACCTTGCTTACGTATCATTGGAAAGTGCATTAACATAAATACGGCAGTAAGCAGAGGCAGTACAAAGGTATGTAAACTATAAAAACGAGTCAAAGTGGATTGGCCCACACTAGCACTTCCGCGTAATAACTCCACTAAAGGCGATCCTATTACCGGAATGGCGTCAGGTACACCTGTCACAATTTTGACTGCCCAATAGCCAATTTGATCCCAAGGCAAAGAATAACCAGTTACACCAAATGATGCAGTCAAAACAGCCAAAACCACACCTGTGACCCAAGTTAATTCGCGGGGTTTTTTAAATCCCCCTGTGAGATACACACGAAATACATGCAGGATCATCATTAAAACCATCATACTTGCTGACCATCGATGAACTGATCGGATTAACCAACCAAAGTTGGCCTCGGTCATTATGTATTGAACCGAGGAAAAAGCCTCTGTAACGGTTGGTCGGTAGTAAAAAGTCATAGCAAAACCGGTAGCGACTTGTACTAGAAAACAAGTAAGTGTAATTCCCCCTAAACAATAAAATATGTTGACATGGGGAGGAACATATTTACTAGTTATATCATCTGCAATTGCCTGAATCTCAAGACGTTCCTCAAACCAATCATATACTTTATTGAGATAGGTAACTAACCCGAGTCCCCCTCTAAGAGCCGTATATGAAAATTTCATCTCGTACGGCTCAAGCAGAAACACAAAAATTTTCAACGAATATTAGAAAAAAGGTTCAAAACTTCATCAGCCACTGAATTGGGTCGATTTGCCTTGAAGATATCAAATAAGAAAAATCCGGAATATCTTCTTTGTGATGATAATGCCAAAAAATCTCAAGTTGGCGCGTCTTTCTTTCTTCCTTTCCCTTATGTTGGTCATTAGAGGCTTCTTGACTTTTCTCTTCCCTATAAAGGATTTGTTTTTTTATGCGTAATATAGAAATTATCTTGTTGAGATCCTATGAATCAGTTCAATTAAAACCTTAGATTCATACTAGAGCCACGATGATTTAGTCTCAAGCTAAACAAAAGGCAAGGGTTCTTCGAATAAGAACCGCTTGATAATCATTTATTGAATCAGTGTAATGACTCGACAAAATCGAGAGAAAAAAAGTTGTCTTTTGGGCAAACAAAATTGGAAGGAAGAAAATTTCTTTTTTATTTTTATTTAAGAACTACTTGAATTTTTCAGTCTGGTTGCGAGGTCTTAATAGTGAGTATGAATCATAGTTCCATTTTTTTTTGATCCACTCTATCTATTTCGTGTTCCAGATACTAGAATAAATAATATCTGACGAATTAGAATCATCTTGATAGAGATAACAGGCCCTTTCTATGTATTATCAATAGGATCAATTCTAACAAGTCACACACTCATATTCCAGAGATACCGAAACAAAAAAATTCCGCGGTCGAACTACCATAATATCTAGAAATGTAGATCTTAAACTAGAAAGGCTTTTTTGGATGGAAAAACTCTGACTTCCTAGTTTTAGTTAGTAGAAACCTAATTGGTTAAAATTCCGTCCAGTAAAACGGAAGAATTATAAATTTCTAAAATGATAGATAGGAATATAGCGAATAAAGCCATTGCGATCCCCATAAAAGGAGTAGTCCCCCAACCCGGGGCGACTTTCCCATATTCCGAATTCAAGGGTTTCAGTAAACTACCTGCACCAGTTCGTTTTGGCCTAGGTTTAGAACTATCTTCAACGGTTTGTGTAGCCATAAATTCTATTTAATCATTGGTGTTGACTTTGTATACTATTCCGTTGTAGTTGTAAATACACGATCTTTTCGTAGATCCATTGTAATCTTGAAATTCTATAAAAATGGAAACAGCAACTTTAGTCGCCATCTCCATATCTGGTTTACTTGTAAGCTTTACTGGGTATGCCTTATATACCGCGTTTGGGCAACCCTCTCAACAATTAAGAGATCCATTCGAAGAACACGGAGACTAATTTAAGTAAGAAGTCTCCCAGATAGGGGGACTTCTTACTTAAATGAAATTATTTTATTCTTTTAGTTGGAGTTGGTGGAACCTTAGGTGGTTCTCGGAAGAAGATAGCGAAAAAAATTATCCCTAAAGTCGAAACTAAAAGGAACGTATAAACCAATGCTTCCATAGATTCGATCCTGGTTTATTTACAATTATAACTTCCACACCTATTCATTTGTCATTTGGGATAATTTCCCATATAAAGAAAGAAAAAGAGTCAAAGAAAGGATGGGAGATGTTTCCCATGTCAAATCAAAAAAGAGAGGTGAAAGATACTATAACAATGTGTATCAAACTGCCTGTTTCCTTGTAGTTGGATCTCCCACTTTTTGGAATGTTCCAAATTCCACTTGAGCATCCAAATCTGGATCAATACCAGCAAAAACATCTCGGAACAATGTTCTAGCGCCATGCCAAATGTGTCCGAAAAAGAAGAGCAAAGCAAAGGTAGCATGACCAAAAGTGAACCAACCCCTTGGACTGCTGCGAAAAACACCATCAGATTTCAAAGTAGCCCGGTCTAATTCAAAAATTTCCCCTAATTGAGAACGCCTCGCATATTTTTTTACAGTAGCAGGATCAGAATAACTTACTCCATTAAGTTCGCCACCATAGAACTCCACCGTTACACCTACTTGTTCAACACTATATTTGGATTCTGCTCTTCTAAAAGGAACGTCTGCTCTAACAATTCCCTCCTCATCTACCAAAACAACCGGAAATGTTTCAAAAAAAGTAGGCATACGGCGTACAAAAAGCTCACGTCCTTCTTTATCTCTAAAGACGGGATGTCCTAACCATCCAACAGCTATTCCATCCCCATTGTCCATTGAGCCTGCTCTGAATAATCCCCCTTTTGCCGGATTATTACCAATATAATCATAAAAGGCTAATTTTTCGGGAATTTTAGACCAAGCTTCTGATAAACTAAGATTTTCGGCTAAACCATTGCTAACTCTTCGATATATTTCTTGCTGAAAGTATCCCTGATCCCACTGATAACGAGTAGGCCCAAATAATTCGATTGGGGTCGTTGCTGACCCATACCACATAGTTCCAGCAACTACGAAAGCTGCAAAAAAAACAGCAGCGATACTACTGGAAAGTACAGTTTCAATATTGCCCATACGTAATCCTTTATATAGACGTTGAGGCGGACGGACACTAAGATGGAATAAGCCCGCTAATATACCCAATGTACCCGCAGCAATATGATGAGAAGCTATTCCCCCCGGAACAAAAGGATCAAAACCTTCTGCACCCCACGCTGGATTTACAGCTTGTACTTTTCCAGTTAGTCCATAAGGATCGGATACCCATATCCCAGGACCATACAAACCCGTTACATGAAATGCCCCAAAGCCAAAGCAAGCCACCCCTGCAAGAAATAAATGAATTCCAAAGATCTTGGGCAAATCCAAAGAGGGTTTTCCCGTCCGCTCATCAGAGAATATTTCTAGGTCCCAATATACCCAATGCCAGATCGCTGCCAAGAAACACAAGCCAGAAAACACAATATGCGTACCTGCCACACCTTCATAACTCCAAATACCCGGATTTGTTACAGTTCCTCCTGAAATACTCCAACCACCCCACGAATCCGTTATTCCTAAACGAGTCATGAAGGGAATTACGAACATACCTTGTCTCCACATTGGATCCAGAACAGGATCAGAGGGATCAAAAACTGCTAATTCGTATAAAGCCATTGAGCCAGCCCAACCAGAAACTAGAGCTGTGTGCATTATATGCACCGCAAGCAATCGACCCGGATCATTCAATACGACAGTATGAACACGATACCAAGGCAAACCCATGGAAATACCCCTTTAGCAAAGAAAAATAGACACGATGTCGCTTTATTTTATCGCATTGAAAAAGACTATCCATATCCTATGTACCTAACCCTTCTAGGGGATTCTGTGTCAGAAAGCGCGAATATTTATTTCATTCCATTAAAAATAAGAAGCCAATTCTGTTCATAAGAAGAAAGAGAAGCAGATCTATTCTATACTCGATAAGTGCCAATATGCAATGGGTAACTTGGCCAATTTGGAAAAAACGAAGAATAGATCGCTACCCCTCTTTGTTTAGCATTCAAATCACCCATTCCCTTTTCTTTATTCAATCTGTCTTACATTCCTTATATGTATAACCTTTCAATCTACGTATTAATAGAATCTATAATATTCATATAGAATAAGAATAAAAATTAAGACAATAAACTGCGGATTCTTTCTTTCTGTTCCATTCTTACGTTTCCATATTAAAGTGTGGTTTTCTTACTTAAATTTAATAATATTAATCTAATATGCCCATTGGTGTTCCAAAAGTACCTTACCGGATTCCTGGAGATGAAGAAGCGACTTGGGTTGACTTATACAATGTTATGTATCGAGAAAGGACACTTTTTTTAGGTCAAGAGATTCGTTGCGAGATCACGAATCATATTACAGGTCTCATGGTATATCTGAGTATAGAAGATGGAATTAGTGATATTTTTTTGTTTATAAACTCCCCAGGCGGGTGGCTAATCTCAGGAATGGCTATTTTTGATACGATGCAAACGGTGACACCAGATATATATACAATATGCCTCGGAATAGCCGCCTCCATGGCGTCCTTCATTCTGCTTGGAGGAGAACCCACCAAGCGTATAGCATTCCCTCACGCGAGGATTATGCTTCACCAACCTGCTAGTGCTTATTATCGGGCAAGGACACCAGAATTTTTACTAGAAGTAGAAGAGTTACACAAAGTTCGCGAAATGATCACAAGGGTTTATGCAGTAAGAACAGGCAAGCCTTTTTGGGTTGTATCCGAAGACATGGAAAGGGATGTTTTTATGTCAGCAGACGAAGCCAAAGCTTATGGACTTGTCGATATTGTAGGGGATGAAATGATTGACAAGCACTGCGATACTGATCCAGTGTGGTTTCCAGAAATGTTTAAGGATTGGTAGTGTCCGGATTTCTTGTAAAGTTATTTCACAGCTAAATTCGTGTTTTCCTCGATTTAATAGAAAATAGAAAGACTTCATGATGAGCAATCATCAGGTTAAGATGGATCTAAACCAATCCATTTTTTTCTATATACATACAACATGCCGACGGTTAAACAACTTATTAGAAACGCAAGACAGCCAATACGAAATGCTCGAAAAACGGCCGCGCTTAAAGGATGCCCTCAGCGTCGAGGAACATGTGCTAGGGTGTATGTGCGACTCGTTCAGATCATGACTTCAAACAAATATAAAAAAAATTGAAGTATCCATGATTAGTACCAATGAATAGGATATAGCTTCTCTATCCTAGATTTCTATGGTATATGGAATTTATGGTTTCCTTTGGTGCAAATCCAATTATCTAAATTGGAAATAAGAAGCAATTCTCCCATTGGTAGCAAATGGTTATCCATTAAGCGGAGGAAATAGTAATAAAAAGAAAAAGGCTTATGCTCCTTTATCTTAAAAGAACGGACTAACAGGGTCAGCTACTTAGCCAACTTTCATAATTAAATACCGTCACTGTATGGATAACTCTTATTGTGAAAAGAGCTATTTACTCTATAATGGATAGGTAGAGCCAAAGAATGTGGACTATACAAGTTCGCAATACCTTTTGATGAAAGAAAGGGCTCCGGTGTATAGAGAGGGCCTCACCGTTTAAAAGGGAACCATAGAAACGATGGAACCCACTATTTTTTTTAGTATTATTAGAATGAATTTGTTATTTCGTATAGAAATAACTGAACGGAGTGGAATAAAAAATCGTGGTTGGGAAGGTTACTATAGCAAAAGCCATTGGAATTAATATTTTATATATCGGAATAATTAGTTTTGTTATTAATGAGAAAAAGGGTGGCTAAAAGAAGAGAAATCATTAGTTATTCATTAAGGTTAATTTGATTCAATGACCAGAGTTCCGCGAGGATATATAGCCCGGAGACGACGAACAAAAATGCGTTCATTTGCCTCAAACTTTAGAGGGGCTCATTTAAGACTTAATCGAATGATTACCCAACAGGTAAAAAGAGCTTTTGTTTCCTCTCATCGAGATAGAGGTAGGCAAAAGAGGGATTTTCGTCGTTTGTGGATCACTCGGATAAACGCAGCAACGCGGGTATATAAAGTATTCGATAGTTATAGTAAATTAATACACAACCTGTACAAGAAGAAATTGATTCTTAATCGTAAAATGCTTGCACAAGTAGCTGTATCAAATCCAAATAATCTTTACACGATTTCCAATAAAATAAAGATCATCAATTAAAGGTATAAATAAAGTAATATACTGGAATAATAAAAGATGAATTCCCGGAGAGGGAACTCCGGGAAGATACAATAAATTAAGATTAAGTGGTAGGAATCAACGAGCTGGATTACTTTCTTTATAATATATATAGGTCTGGCCCTTTCGAATTCGAATAAAACATCAACAATCGGAACTTAAGTTCCGGTTGTTGTTTCTTAAATTTTGGTTGTTGTTTCTTAAGTTTCGATTGGAATTGTACTTTTGCGTTAATTGAGGAATATGTCTATTTTTTCTGGGTCTAGAACCTGTAATTATTGAAATTGACTGGGCTTGAAATTGCTTTTCGTTCTCATAGTTACGAAACGGTAAGAAAGATAAAATACGAGCCTGTTTTATAGCAAGAGTAATTAATCGTTGTTGTTTCAAGGTTAATCTATTTATTCGTCTCGATAATATTTTTCCTTGTTCACTAATAAATCTATTAATTAAACTCATGTTTCTATAATCAATTCGATCTCCCGGGCCAATCCGGGGACGCCTACGAAAAGGTTGTTTAGATTTACGAAAAGGTTGCTTGAATTTACGAAAAGTTTGCTTGGATTTACGAAAGGGTTGCTTGGATTTATTAAAAGTTTGCTTGGATTTACTAAAGGGTTGCTTAGATTTAAGAAAAGGTTGTTTAGATGTATACATGATTTATTCCTTATTTAAAATTTGAAAATTTGAAAATTCACTTCTTTATTTTATTAATTTAGGATCCAGAAGAAGTAGTTTTTCTTTGATCCATATCTTATTTGATTCATATTATAGTATATGAATACCCTCTATACATATGAAATAATATCTACCGGAAATCAGATGAGTTGATTTGTATTTTGTATTCTATACTATGTTTTCTTTATATATTAAATATGAAGTTCTTACTCTTTCTGTTGTTTGGAAAGATCAAACACACGATGTTCCTATTTCTTTATTTCGTGATGAGTCGTATGCTTGCGACAATAACGACAAAATTTTTTGAATTCTAATTGTCCGGGTGTATTGTGGCGATTCTTTTGAGTACTATATCTAGAAATCCCCGTCGATTCCTCATTGGCACCTTTTCGAACACAACTGATGCATTCCAAAATAACTCTGATTCTAACATCTTTTCCCTTGGCCATGAACCTCCTTTTCTTTTTGGATTGACTTAACTTAATTCTTCTACTTATTCTTTTATTCTTCTATTTTGAATCCGAAGAAGAAGAATAAAATTCATTAGAATAATTTTTTTTTATTCTTTAATTAAGTAATAAAAAATAGAGAAATAATTAAAGAATACAATCCTTGTCGAATTAGCAAAGATTTTGGTTCGAAATCCTTTCATTTAATTAGCCAGCCCCGCCTTTTCTATGCTCTGATTTCTGAGGCCTTATTTAGCTTGGGTACCCCTTTAAATTGAATTTCTATTTTCAAAAATGGGGTTTACCAAATTTTTAATGACTCTGAGGTTCAACCCAATCCATCTTTTCTTTCTTTTTCCTTCCGATACTAAAAAAAGATTGAAAAGGATCAAATTTTGTCATATCACGAAGAAATCTATCCCTCCCATAGCAATAACTAGAATTAAAAAAAAGGGAATGACAAAGCATCTGGGAATAAACGATTAATTTCTATCAATAAACCTGCTAAAGCACCAAACCATAGAGTACTTAGCACGGGTGCTACAGAGAGATATGTTTTTATATCCCGCATTGAAAATCCTCCTTCCTTGTTGGAATACATATATGATCATAAACTCTTGCCCAAGATTGTTATGCTATATATAAAATGAACCATATCGACGAAATTTTCCTATCCCTAAAAAAGAAAAAGATGACCCCTTCTTCCTATATATTACCAAGGAAAAGTAATCCTTCTTTTATAGGCGAAATTATATTGGATTTTATATGTATATAATTCCTTAATTATATGAGACCAAAAAGAAGAAATGACACGAGGGTTCTATATATAGATAGAGAAAGAAAGAAGAAGAAAATTATGATGTGGAAAAGAAGACAGGAATTGTGTACAATGGCATTGTACAACAATTTAATTTGGAAAAGGGATGTAGCGCAGCTTGGTAGCGCGTTTGTTTTGGGTACAAAATGTCACAGGTTCAAATCCTGTCATCCCTACCTATTACTTCTTTCTTCTTTATAGGCAGTAGCGACGAGATCAATTAAAGTAAAGTGGGTATAACTTGAATTTGTGGAGACTATACGTACGTGAGATACATTAGGAATAGAAAAAGATTTTCTTTTTGAATGAATGAAAGCGCTCTTAGTTCAGTTCGGTAGAACGCGGGTCTCCAAAACCCGATGTCGTAGGTTCAAATCCTACAGAGCGTGATTCCATCTATTTTATGTCGAAGCAGAGTAAAATAACTTAACAAAATTGAATTGTAACTCCAATTTCAATTTGACCTCCTCTCTGGTCTGGAGGAGGTCAATCAAAAAAAAAAAATGACTCAATCAAAGATCCAACTGATCCCCACGCCTGTATTGCAAATACGCAGTCACGAATAATCCCGCTAAAGTAATAGGAATTAGGCCTAAGACGATTCCAAATAGAAAAACTTCAATCATTTCGATTTGTTCGAGGGGATAAAAAAAGAGGTACGATCTATCCCTAAATAGTACTCTAAATTATCCACGAATCTCAATGACCAAGAAAAGAATTCCTAATTAGTCTGGAAAAGAGTCGTAGAATGCCAGGAATCCCAAAGAAAGATTTTTCTTTTCTGAATTATAATTATTCAGTCAATTCAAATAAGGCGTATCTTGTTCAAGCCAATAAATAGAGCTGGGGTTATAGTTAAAGCAGCCAGTAGAAAACCAAAATAACTAGTTAAAGTAAGCATGAAAGAGTTAAATTCCATTTATTTTTTTTTACTACACTACATATGTTGGTAAAGCATTTACCTAAGTTATGGAAAATTCATAATTCATCAGTTATTTTAGATAATACTAAAAAACAAGATAGAGTAAGATACAGAAGTGTAAAAGAAAGTGGATTCATCAGATGATACATGAGTCCCTAATTCCGAATCAAGAGATTTGTTGTGGAATTTGTCAATTGAGTAAAGTAATAATATTAAGAACTAGATCATCTAACCCCATTGAATGAAAAAAAGAAATTCAATTTTCAGGGAAATTTTTGAATAAGAGATAAATAAACAATTGAATTTGAAAAAAAAAACTTCTTTCTATTTTGGATAATTTCTTTTTCAATAGGACCCTCTTTTTGGAGTGAACGATCGAATATTCCCCGTATTCCTTCTTATTTTAACTGATTGTATTCCATATGGAATAAGAGGAGAACAAAAGCATTCCACGACCTGCCAAGGGGCTGTTAAAAAAAAAAAAAAAAGAAAGCTCTTCCTTGAATTTACTTTATTTTTATTCCTTTTTCGAACTCCAACCAAAGTAGATTCGAAGACGAGTCACTTCAATTATCCTTTTAAGTTCTATTCTATCTTCTGTCTTTCCCTATTTCATCTCGTAAAGTTCCGCGCTCGCAGTTTGGTCAAGAAAGTTAGACCTAATCCAACAAACAATACAAGGATGAATTACGAATTATGAAAGGATAGATTTCACATATACTTGTCCTTGTATTGTGTCAGTATGAGAATATCCTTCCTAAATTATTTATCCAAACCTATTGATCATTAACTTAGATTTTCCCAAGATTTTGGCTGCTATTCCGAATTACTCTATTATTCCGAAGCCAATGAAAAGTAAGTAGAACCTACAAAAATGGGGTTTTCTATTGATGCCTTGAATAACATATAGCTTACCTATAGACAAAAAAAAAATAAAAAAGTAATTATGTTTCGGAACCAGGCAAAACCAGATTGCTGTGCCATAGGAAGGATAGCTATACTAATTCGGTATACTCAAAATACACCTTTGGTACAAAATTGACAATCTCACAAGGATGAAATATCAGTAATTTTCTATTTACTGGTCGATCCCATCTTTTACGGAATCAATTCCTTTTTTGAATGTACAAAAATTTTGGGAGTTCAGCATGTCTGGAAGCACGGGAGAACGTTCTTTTGCTGATATTATTACCAGTATTCGATACTGGGTTATTCATAGCATTACTATACCTTCCCTATTCATTGCGGGTTGGTTATTTGTCAGTACGGGTTTAGCTTATGACGTGTTTGGAAGTCCTAGGCCAAACGAGTATTTCACGGAAAGCCGACAAGGAATTCCGTTAATAACCGACCGTTTTGATTCTTTAGAACAACTCGATGAATTTAGTAGATCCTTTTAGGAGGCCCTCAATGACCATAGATCGAACCTATCCTATTTTTACAGTGCGATGGCTGGCTATTCACGGACTAGCTGTACCTACTGTTTTTTTCTTGGGATCAATATCAGCAATGCAGTTCATCCAACGATAAAACAAATTCCAACTATAGAACTATGACACAATCAAACCCGAATGAACAAAATGTTGAATTGAATCGTACCAGTCTATACTGGGGTTTATTACTCATTTTTGTACTTGCTGTTTTATTTTCCAATTACTTCTTCAATTGAGAGAAAGAAAGAGACTAATAAGAATTCTCTTATCCCATTTGGAAGGATACCATCCTTATAACTACCCATGACTGTTTTTGTCTCTAGCATGACCAATTGATAAAATGTGGAGGAAAGTAGGGGAAATGGCCGATACTACTGGAAGAATTCCTCTTTGGCTGATAGGTACTGTAGCTGGTATTGCTGTGATTGGTTTAGTAGGTGTTTTCTTTTATGGTTCATATTCTGGATTGGGTTCATCTCTATAGTAATCGGAGGGACCAGATTGTAAACATGAAAAAGTAGGAGCTTAGCGGGTCCTTACCCCCCTTTATCTGATTAGAGCGGAAAGGACCCGCGGAATTTTTATTTTACTCTTATAACGCGAATTGAATCTATTCGATTCACTCTTATGAAGCAACAAGAAAAAGAGATCACTCGAGGATCCAATATCTTATTCCACGAAGGAAGTATCCTGAAAATCCTTGATTTAGTTTCGAGTAATAAACTAATAAAACCTTAATCAAAACTATTCAACTAGCCTAAAAATAAAAAAACCTTCAATGGAAGAGTTTACTTTTTTTTTGCAAAATTTCTGTAAATTTGAAGTTGAACTTAATTAAACAAGCCAAGCAATTTGCTCACAATCACAAGAAATTTTTCCCCCGCCATATTTTCTTCCCCTCTGTTTGTCCACTACCTCGGCTAAACCTAAGCAAAAGAAAAAGAGGTCCAAGAGACAGACCCGAATAAAGAAGAAATAGTAATCTTTGACGAATTAGGAAGAAAAAGGATTCTTATTTTGATACAAGAAGAATCGGCACAAGAAAAAGGCTTTTTCTTGTGCCGAATAGACGATTAAGAAGACCTGCAATCCCTCCGAAAAAGAAGAAATTTTAATTTGATTGTTCTCGCCTTTGCCTTGGATTCTCTTCTTTTGCATGGGATATAAATAAGGAATTCCAGACATCTCATAAACAAAAAGCAGTCTAAACAAAAAAAGGATTTCCAAAATAGATCATAGATAATTCTAGCAATTGCCAATAAATCGAGGCTTTTTACCAACTTGATGGTAAGAAATCCCGGGACCTAGAAATTCATTTCGTACAATTGAACCTTTTCAAACTGTTTCTTTTTGAGAACCAAAAAAACTTGTGCCAAAATAACGGATGCGAAGAAGAACAAAAGGCCTTGGACACGTAATGGATCCTGAAGCACGATTTCTGCGTCCCCCTGACCAAAACCTCCCACATTAGGATTGCTTGTTAATGGTTGATCAAGCTTGATGGATTCCCCCTCTGAAACAAGAAGTTCTGGTCCGGGAGGTATAATATCAATCACTTGGCGTCCATCTGATGCATCAACTATGGATATTTCATACCCCCCCTTTTCTTTACGTAGTATTTTTCTTACTATACCTGTTGACGTAGCATTATAGACTGTATTGTTACTCTTGCTACCATCAGGATAGATCTGTCCTCTTCCTCGGTTTCCCCCTACATATATGGGATATTTTAAGAAATGAGCATCTTTCTTCGTAGCAGGATCAGGGGAAAGAATGGGAAAGACAATTTCACTATATTTCTTACCGGGAACAGGGCCTATCACAAGAATGTTTTTTTTATCGGGACGATAACTCTGAAAAGCAAGATTTCCTATCTTTTCTTTTAACTCAGGGGAAATACGATCGGGCGGCGCTAATTCGAATCCCTCGGGCAAAATAAGAACAGCACCTACATTCAACCCTCCCTTTTTTCCATTAGCAAGAACTTGTTTCAATTGCATATCATAAGGAATTCGAAGAACTGCTTCAAATACAGTATCGGGAAGCACAGCTTGGGGAACTTCAATATCGACGGGCTTGCTAGCTAAATGGCAATTGGCACATACAATTCGTCCAGTTGCTTCTCGTGGGTTTTCATAACCCTGCTGCGCAAAAATGGGATATGCATTTGAAATAGATGTCCGAGTTATTACGTATATCATGATCGATACAGAAATCGATCGAGTTATCTGTTCCTTTACCCAAGAAAAAGTATTTCTATTTTCCATGTCCAATCGCAGATCCCAGAATTTCTACAATAAATTAGATAGGTAGCTAAGCTAATCTAGTTCCCTATACACGAATCTGTTGTCATTCTACTGCAACAGTTGTACTGCAATGATGAATACCTTAAAGTAGGTATAAATAGAAAGAATTTTGCTAAAATGGAAAAGGGCTTTCTTTCTAAAAAAAGATGCTTGCTAATTTGATTAATATTAATATCGGGAGATCAAATGAATTTATGCTTCACTAATTGAATGATAAATGACTACAAGCGAAGGAGATAGACGATTTAAACAAAAAAAGACCCAAAATTTCAAACATGTATCTAGAATTACTGGAAAACTACAAACAAAAATAGTGAAAATAAGCTCGTTAGGAGCCCATCCAAAATCGTTGTAGACCCAACGAATTACTAGTTCCCAACCACGGGTGGAGTGAAATCCAACAAAAAAATCAGTAACTAAAAGAATAAAAAAAGCTTTTATTGAGTCATTTAAATTATAGAAGAATTCCTGAACCCAAGAATTCAAAATGACAAGTTCCTCTTTACCCAGAAAAAAAGAACCACTTAGAATAGCCAAACAGATTATATTTGTCGAGAAATGCAAAATGGTATGGAGATGATCCTCATTATTTATTTTGACCCATTGTATTATTTCCTTGTGTATTCCTGTAGGAGGTTTTTGTACATGTGTCTTTAGTTTCCCTTTTATCATCTCGTCCAAGAGAGAAAGTTCTTCTAATTCTATGAATCTTTCTAGAATCCTTTTCTCTTGAATATCAGTTAAGAGAGTTTCGGATTGCCTGGTATTCCACCAATTCTTAATCCAAAGTTCCAGACATTTGTTAAATGAGGAAGAGACCCCCCAAGGCAAAAGTACGATAAATACAAGATATAGTAAAGAAGGCAATGCTTTCTTTTTTTTCATTTTTGATCTGTAAATGGAGTTGTTAATGAATATGCTTCATTCGCTGACTCTATTCCATTCCCTGACTCTATATGATGATATTTCTATTTCATGATATTTCTATTTCTTTGAAGCAAAAACTCTATAGGTTTGATACCCTGTATCTATTCTTCTTTTTTGTATATTAGTTATTAGTGGAATTTCAGTGCATTGGGTTCTTTCTTAGATCTAGATGGAATGAAATAGTGAAATAGAATAAAAAAAAAGCCCTTTCGGATGAAAAAGGAAGAATAGTATGCGATATATCTAACTTGGATAAAAAAAAATTAAAAGCAAATTTCTCTTATCCTCGTTTGTTCCTTCCTTTAGATAAATACTTAAAAATCCCCTTACAATAACAAATCCAATTTAGAAGGGACTTCCTCCCTGTGTTGAGAAAACTTTTCTTCTTCCAATTCTTCTTTTCTTCATTCAACTCAGTTCAAAAAAGATACCTCAAAATACTTCAATTGGTACGCGCAAGAAATAGGCCAATTCGGCAGCTTTTTGTTCAATTTCTCGTGGAGTAAAAAATTTATCATCAGTACGAGTCAAGGGAATGATCCCCTGGCCCCGGATTTCCATATAAAGAATACGACGAGGATAAAGACCCTCTTTAACCTGAATTCTAATTGATTGGATATCCCGCATAAGGAATCGAAGGAAGACGCGACGTTTTATTCCAGGGAATCCCCAACGAAAAATGCACACTATTCCCTCTTTTCTATCGAATCGGTCATAACCACTACCTACATTCCACAAAATAGTACACCACAAGTAGGAGCTAATGAATAGGCCTGCGATTCCGTAGAAAGACATCACGACCCCCTGCGGAAAAAAAAGAATTTCTTGAGATGGAAGTATAGATATAATATTCTTACCAAGATAACTGGAAATCCCAACCGATAAGAATCCTAGTGAACCTAGAAAAAGAATACAGGCCCAGAAAAAATTACCCCTTTTTCGAGAACCTTTTAGAAGTTCTACCCATATGTGTTCTGATCGCCAATTCATATTAGATATACTAAATCCAGCAGCGGTCGATTGAAATTGAGAGAATAAGCTAAATAATTTTGACTTTACTTTTTTTGATTCTGAAATCGCCTTCAGCAACTAGTACTCCTGTGAAATAATAGGTTAGATACATTGACTTTCTATTCAAAAAATATTCGTTGATTCAATTAAAATAAATAAAATAAAACTCGCTATACCTGGCTCTGCATATTCATGCATTTATGCTCGTAGCCTATATCCGCATCCATAACCGTTTTTCATTTGTGTGTAGAAAGTGTGTGTAGAAAAAGCCACATACCCTACCATATTATATTACTTACACTAAAAAATACTAGACAATCTTATTTTTTTGCACATAAAGAAATAAAGAAGTCATTGCAATTGCCGGAAATACTAAGCCTACTAAAGGCACGAAAATAGAAGGTAAGTTTAAATCCGTCATGGAATAGGTGTCTCAATTCAAATTTACTATTTCTATCTAGTCGAAAAATATCTTAAGATTCTTATGATATAATTAAGTATATCTATTATAAGGAATATTGACTATTGTATTGTATTTTTTATTTTTAGTTTGAAAAATATTCTGTAAAAAAAATGAAAGGATAATAAGAAAATTCCAAAAAAGGAGAACTAATTAAAAAGATTTTATTTTGATTTTCCCATCCTCATGGCCTTTCTATCTTTCTAATCTAATTTGAAATTGGATTCAAAAGAAAGCGGTTAGAATTTACTTCCTGCATACATACTTCTCTAGAAGCGCATACAATAATGCGTGGTAAAGGCGGAAAAATAGTATATTCAATCAAAATCAAAGGGCAAATTATCTTACCTACTATAGATCCCCTACTACCCTCTTAGACTTTAAAAGGCGATATACCACCCAAAGAAAGGGTATGAAAATGCCGGGTGGAGTTAGCTTTTCGACGAAGACCTGTCCCGTGCAGCGAAGCCCTGTTAGTAAGACCCCCCGCAATAATGGATTATAGAAGAATATTATTCCAAATACTCCTCTGGACGCATATAGTAGCATTGCGATTCCGAATCTTTTTTATTTATGAATATGAACAGAAAAAATTCATTGTATCGTTGGGTCGGAGCGGAGGTTTGGTCCAGAAAAATTAGAAACAAAACGTCTACTCTACCGCATTGAAGTCTATAGCGCTGTATTTCCACGAAAGTATAATTCTTACCATCAGGATACGATCCTTTCTTTTGAACTAAACGTCTCTACGATGGGTCCAGGTTCTATGTCCAATCCCAAATCAAGGATTTCTCGCTCTTGATCGGAGTCATAAACTAAAAAAAAACTACCTTTTTATCCTTTTTCTCAAGGTTATAGAAAACTTCCTTATCTAGTTCTAGCATTTTGAAAAAAAAAAAATGCTTCTTTTTTTACACACAGTTCGAGTCACTTGTTGACTCACGATTACGCCTGTTAAAAGTTTCAAACGTCCTCTTTTTTGAAATTGAAAGAGAGTCCTATAAAAAGGTCTAACTTCCAAACTATGTCTTTTTTCATTCATTCTCCTTTAGTTTTTTTCTCTATCTAGAAGTGGAATAGAATAACCCGGTTGAAGGGTAATGATCATACGTCTGTAATGCATTGTATGGCCCAGAATAGGTCCTATTCTTCTACCTTTTCCAGGTAGTCGATGGCTATTCACAGCTACCACCTTAACACCAAAGAAGAGTTCGACCCAATGCTTTATTTCTGTCTTAGTGAATCCCGATTCGACATTAAAAGTATATTGATTCTTTCCCAATAAACGAAGACTTTTTTCTGTAAATACTGCGTATTTGATTCCATTATCATTATCATATGATAATACTATATTTTATTATTTTATTATTTTATTTGTATTTCTTTATTGTATTATACCTTAATATATATATTCTAGATATATAGAATAGACGAATCTCAATTTGTCAAGTCTCATGATCATATCATGATCTATTTTTATTCGGCTCAATCTTTTTTTTCTAAAAAAGATTGAGCCGAGTTTAATTGCAATCAATTAGAAGAATAAAGAAGAATTACTGCATTTCATAACTGATTTTTTTCTCTTTTTATTTCGTTTCTTTTTTATTTATACCTTCTTTATCTTTAGTTTTATCTAGTTAATCAATAGTATCTACCGGCTCGAACTCGAATTTGATCGCCTTCCATACTTCACAAGCTGCGGCTAGTTCAGGACTCCATTTGCAAGCTGCTCGGATAATTTCATTACCTTCGCGAGCAAGATCGCGCCCTTCGTTACGAGCTTGTACACAGGCTTCTAAAGCCACTCGATTAGCTGCTGCACCAGGTGCATTTCCCCAAGGATGTCCTAAAGTTCCTCCACCAAATTGTAATACAGAATCGTCCCCAAAGATTTCGGTCAGAGCTGGCATATGCCAAACATGAATACCACCTGAAGCTACCGGTATAACACCTGGCATGGATACCCAGTCCTGAGTGAAAAAGATACCGCGAGCACGATCTTTTTCAATAAAATCATCGCGCAATAAATCAACAAAACCTAAAGTCATTTCGCGTTCCCCTTCTAACTTACCTACTACTGTACCGGAGTGGATATGATCTCCCCCAGACATACGCAATGCTTTAGCTAATACACGGAAATGCATACCATGATTTTTCTGTCTATCAATAACTGCATGCATTGCACGGTGAATGTGAAGAAGTAGGCCATTGTCGCGGCAATAATGAGCCAAAGTAGTATTTGCGGTGAATCCCCCAGTTAAGTAGTCATGCATTACAATAGGAACCCCTAATTCTCTTGCAAATACAGCTCTCTTAATCATTTCTTCACATGTACCCGCAGTCGCATTCAAGTAATGCCCCTTGATTTCACCGGTTTCGGCCTGTGATTTATAAATAGCTTCGGCACAAAAGACAAAACGGTCTCTCCAGCGCATAAATGGTTGTGAGTTTACGTTTTCATCATCTTTGGTAAAATCAAGTCCACCACGTAGACACTCATAACACGCTCTACCATAATTTTTTGCGGATAATCCCAATTTTGGTTTAATAGTACATCCCAATAAAGGACGACCGTACTTGTTCAACTTATCTCTTTCAACTTGGATACCATGAGGCGGGCCTTGGAAAGTTTTTGAATAAGTAGGGGGAATTCGTAGATCCTCCAAACGTAGAGCACGTAGGGCTTTGAAACCAAATACGTTACCTACAATGGAAGTAAACATGTTAGTAACGGAACCCTCTTCAAATAGGTCTAATGGATAAGCTACATAACAGATCCATTGGTTGTCTTCCCCAGCAACAGGCTCGATGTGATAGCATCGTCCTTTGTAACGATCAAGACTGGTAAGTCCATCAGTCCAAACAGTTGTCCATGTACCAGTAGAAGATTCGGCAGCTACTGCAGCCCCTGCTTCTTCGGGCGGAACCCCAGGCTGAGGACTTACTCGGAATGCTGCCAAGATATCAGTATCCTTAGTTTCATACTCTGGGGTGTAGTAAGTCAATTTATAATCTTTAACACCAGCTTGAAATCCAACACCTGCTTTAGTTTCTGTTTGTGGTGACATAAGTCCCTCCCTATAACTCTTGAATTAAGAATTCTCACAATAACAGGGTCTACTCGATGTTAATTAGGCGTAAATGAAACTTTAGCAAAAATCTCGTAAAACAAAAAGGATATTCAATTAATATAATATCAACTCATTAAAGAAAATTGAGGGCATGCTTAGGTTAATGAATATGTTTCATTCATATATAATGCGTACACCCTGTGTATGTTCTATCCTATAGGAATTCCAATATAGGAATTCGATAGGAATTGAGTTGTTGTTATGGTAAGTTAACACGGTTCGTTATTAAACCATGGATTTGATTTACCAAATCCATAATTATTGTATACTCTTTGATAGATATAGCGCAACCCAAATTAATTCCTAATCCTTATTTTACAAGTTCTTAATAGTTCTCTTTTCTTATTTTGAATGCAAATACCTAACTAAATACTAATAAAATTCTTTGTTGACAGCAATCTATGCTTCACAGTAGTATATATTTTGTATATCGAAGTCCTAGATAGGAAAGTAGAGTAGGCACAGATCCTCCACAAAAGGCAAAATGTATATGAAAAAAAAGATTGATTGAACTTTCCAATGGACTCATTCCATGAGTAAACGATTGAATGGGATTCGCTTGGGCAACGAAATCAAGTCCTGGTCCCCTTTTCTCTCTTATTGAATTAACTAATTCATTTCCTTTTTACTTTTGGATTTTTTTTGATTTGATTTGGCATTATTCAACAATAAAAAAAGAAAAATTTCGACAAATTCCTTTTTTTTAATTATGTGATAATTATGAGAACCAATCCTACTACTTCTCCTCCCGGGGTTTCCACAATTGAAGAAAAAAGTACAGGTCGTATCGATCAAATTATTGGACCCGTGCTGGATGTCACTTTTCCCCCAGGCAAGTTACCTTATATTTATAACGCTTTGGTAGTCCAGAGTAGAGACACTGCCGATAAGCAAATTAATGTGACTTGTGAGGTACAACAATTATTAGGAAATAATCGAGTTAGAGCTGTAGCTATGAGTGCTACGGACGGGTTGATGAGAGGAATGGAAGTGATTGACACGGGAGCTCCTCTCAGTGTTCCGGTCGGTGGAGCTACTCTCGGACGAATTTTCAACGTTCTTGGGGAGCCTGTTGACAATTTGGGTCCTGTAGATAGTAGTGCAACGTTCCCTATTCATAGATCTGCGCCTGCCTTTATCGAGTTAGATACGAAATTATCCATCTTTGAAACAGGTATTAAGGTCGTCGATCTTTTAGCTCCTTATCGACGTGGAGGAAAAATAGGACTATTTGGGGGGGCTGGAGTAGGTAAAACAGTACTGATCATGGAATTAATCAATAACATTGCTAAAGCTCATGGGGGCGTATCCGTATTCGGTGGAGTAGGGGAACGGACTCGTGAAGGAAATGATCTTTATATGGAAATGAAGGAATCCGGAGTAATTAATGAAAAAAATATTGAGGAATCAAAGGTAGCTCTAGTCTATGGCCAAATGAATGAACCACCGGGAGCTCGTATGAGAGTTGGTTTAACTGCCCTAACTATGGCGGAATATTTCCGAGATGTTAATAAGCAAGACGTGCTTTTATTTATCGATAATATCTTTCGTTTTGTTCAAGCAGGATCAGAGGTATCCGCTTTATTAGGGAGAATGCCCTCCGCAGTGGGTTATCAACCTACTCTTAGTACAGAAATGGGTTCTTTGCAAGAAAGAATTGCTTCTACTAAAAAGGGATCTATAACTTCGATTCAAGCAGTTTATGTACCTGCAGACGATTTGACCGACCCTGCCCCTGCCACAACATTTGCACATTTGGATGCTACTACCGTACTTTCCAGAGGATTAGCTTCCAAGGGTATTTATCCAGCAGTAGATCCTTTAGATTCAACCTCGACTATGTTACAGCCTCGGATCGTTGGCAACGAACATTATGAAACTGCGCAAAGAGTTAAGGAAACTTTACAACGTTACAAAGAACTTCAGGACATTATCGCAATTCTTGGCTTGGATGAATTATCGGAAGAGGATCGTTTAACTGTAGCAAGAGCAAGAAAAATTGAGCGTTTCTTATCACAACCGTTCTTTGTGGCAGAAGTTTTTACTGGTTCTCCAGGAAAGTATGTTGCTCTTGCGGAAACTATTAGGGGATTTCAACTAATCCTTTCCGGAGAATTAGACGGCCTACCTGAACAGGCTTTTTATTTGGTGGGTAACATCGATGAAGCTAGCACGAAAGCTATAACCTTAGAAGAGGAGAACAAATCGAAGAAATGAAATTAAATCTTTATGTACTGACTCCTAAGCGAATTATTTGGGATTGTGAAGTGAAAGAAATCATTTTATCCACTAATAGTGGCCAAATTGGCGTATTACCAAACCACGCCCCCATTAACACAGCAGTAGATATGGGTCCTTTGAGAATACGCCTCCTCAACGACCAATGGTTAACAGCGATTCTGTGGAGCGGTTTTGCGAGAATAGTTAATAATGAGATCATCATTTTAGGAAATGATGCGGAACTGGGTAGTGATATTGATCCGGAAGAAGCTCAAAAGGCACTTGAAATAGCCGAAGCTAACTTGAGTAAAGCTGAGGGTACGAAAGATTTGGTTGAAGCGAAGCTCGCTCTCAGACGAGCTAGGATACGAATCGAGGCTGTCAATTGGATTCCCCCATCCAATTGAAGACAATCCAGTGGTTTATAGTTGATACAAAGAAAAAGGGAAGAGGGGTAGAAAAAGTTATTAGATAGCGAAGCGAAGTAAGTCCAATGCTATCTAGTAATTTTTCTACCTACTTACCTACTATTGGATTTGAACCAATGACTCCCGCCGTATGAAAGCAATACTCTAACCACTGAGTTAAGTAGGCAATTTATCACCACAAAGGAAGACCCATTACTTCGATCGATTATATATTGAATCCCTTTTCTAAGCAATACCGCTCTGTTATTGGTCTGTTATATACTAAATACTAAACTAAATACTAAACAGATACAGATCAAAGGGGTATCCTCTGGCATTAGAAAATATTCATCTTGACAAGAAATTATCTATATGTTAAGATATCTCTGATAAGGGCTATAGCTCAGTTCGGTAGAGCAACTCGTTTACACGTGCGCCAATGCTTTTCAAAGGAGCTTATTATGCAATGAACATAATCGATCTTATTGCAAAATCAATGTCTTACTTCATAGATTCGAGAGAATAGGAGAACAGTAGCCTGACAAACAGTCGGTTCAGTCCGATTCAGGTGCCAATTCAGGTGCCTAATCAAATAGAACCCTTATGGATTTGCTAGTTGATAAGGTAAATATCCAGCCCACTAAATGCTAGGCGTAATGAGGATAAGGGCCTCCAAAAAACTTCTTTTCGTTCTATGAACTTTAAGGTGTATGAAGTCTCATAGTTAACTCTTGCAGTGGAACGATAGAGACTCCATTTCACTTAGGTTGATTTAATTTAGACCGGAGGCAGACCTAAGTCAAGGTAATCCTCCTTTGAAACACTTTGGTATTGCTCCTAGATAGATCATAATACAAAAAATCAATCAGAGCACAGGGAGCCATCTCATTATCTTTCCGTAAAGAAAAACTATGGTGGACTAACTGATCTTTAAATCAGTTTATGAAAGAGCCCAATGCAAAAAAATGCATGTTGGGTCTTTGAAACAGTTCAAATCATTTCGATAATAATCCGTTTGATCTGTTTTACCGAGAAGGTCTACGGTTCGAATCCGTATAGCCCTAATATGCCCTTTTTTAGATTTTAGGATCTCTATCCTATGTTTTCTTTAGTTTAGTATAGTTTTCATTTTCTCATTAGTATTTGTTTATAGACTGGATAGGCGCCTGCGACATAGAATAGAGATAAAAGCATTACCAAAGGCTCATTCATCGAAAATCAAAATCATACAGACAGGAAAAGAAAAACGAATTTCTATCAAATCAATAGAAGAAAGGATCCTTTCCCTGATTTGAATCCCGTCCTCCTTCAAATAGGATATCTCTAGACTTCCCTATAATAACTGCAATGATTTTATCCATTTTGCGAATTCCTACTTTGTTTTAAGTATATTTATTACTTTGTTTATAGATACATTATGTAAATTGATCAACTTTAAATAGAAAAAATAAAGTAAAGAGTAAATAAGAAAACAGAATATTCTGTCTCATAGTTCTGAAATAGAGTTCTTTATTTTTATTTTATAGTATTACTTCTCATTAATTATACTGCATAGATTAGTCCTACTATCTTAATTAGGTTCTAATTTAGTAGTATTCTCATTTTTATTTAATAGTCTCTTATTATTTTATTATTAAATATTAAATAAAGGATAGAGCTATTCTTTTTTCTAGAGATTCTAGAGAAAGCGAGACAAAGTGAAACGAGAAAGTTTTCTTTATATAAGAATTAGATCTACATACACCATATCTAAATAGAATGGAAATCCAAAAGAAAGGGAGTTGGGATTCCATTGGATGAATCTTTAAAGAAGATGCAGCACAGAGGAAACAAAGGCTAAACTTAAACTAAGCGCTTTTGTTTGAACAAAAAAGATTCTTGTTTCACCGAGGAAAAGAGAGAAGTTCTGGATAAATTGACAATGCTGAATTGAATTGACTAATTTAAGTTCCGCCTATTCCACATTAATGGGAGTACATTATGTTTCTGCTTCACGAATATGATATTTTTTGGACATTTCTAATAATAGCAAGCCTTATTCCTATTTTGGCATTTTCGATTTCAGGACTTTTAGCCCCGGTTAGTGAAGGACCAGAGAAGCTTTCTAGTTATGAATCGGGTATAGAACCCATGGGAGGGGCTTGGGTACAATTCCGAATACGCTATTATATGTTTGCGCTCGTTTTTGTTGTTTTTGATGTGGAAACCGTCTTTCTATACCCTTGGGCAATGAGTTTCGACGTATTGGGTGTATCCGTTTTTATCGAAGCTTTGATTTTCGTGCTTATCTTAGTTGTTGGTTTAGTTTATGCATGGCGAAAAGGAGCCTTGGAATGGTCTTAACTGAATATTTAGACAAAAAAAAAGAAGGAAAAGATTCTATTGAGACAGTTATGAATTTGATTGAGTTTCCCTTACTTGACCAAACAAGTTCCAATTCTGTTATTTCAACTACACCAAATGATCTTTCGAATTGGTCAAGACTCTCCAGTTTATGGCCCCTTCTATACGGTACCAGTTGTTGTTTCATTGAATTTGCTTCATTAATAGGCTCACGATTCGACTTTGATCGTTATGGATTGGTACCAAGATCAAGTCCTAGGCAAGCAGACCTAATTTTAACAGCCGGTACGGTAACAATGAAAATGGCTCCCTCTTTAGTGAGATTATACGAGCAAATGCCTGAACCAAAATACGTCATTGCTATGGGAGCCTGTACTATTACAGGGGGAATGTTCAGTACGGATTCCTATAGTACTGTTCGGGGAGTTGATAAGTTAATTCCTGTGGATGTCTACTTGCCGGGCTGCCCACCTAAACCGGAGGCAGTTATAGATGCCCTAACAAAACTTCGTAAGAAGATATCGCGAGAAATAGTTGAGGATCAAACTCTATCTCAAAATAAAAATAGATGTTTTACTACCAGTCACAAGCTTTATGTTAGGCGCAGTACTCATACAGGAACTTATGAGCAAGAATTGCTCTATCAATCACCATCTACATTAGATATATCTTCTGAAACTTTTTTCAAATCCAAAAGTTCAGTACCTTCCTACAAATTAGTGAATTAGGAGAGGGGCTCTTTTGTGTAGAAAAATAAAAAGCAGGGCAATCTTTCAAACTTGCATCCGAAATGTGAAATATTTATACAAAGAGGGAGAGATGAAGACAATGCAGCAGGGTTGGTTATCTAATTGGCTAGTCAAACATGAGGTGGTTCATAGATCTTTGGGCTTTGATCACCGAGGAATAGAGACTTTACAAATAAAAGCAGGGGATTGGGATTCCATTGCTGTCATTTTATATGTATATGGTTACAATTATTTACGCTCCCAATGTGCTTATGATGTAGCACCCGGTGGATCTTTAGCTAGCGTGTATCATCTTACGAGAATACAATATGGTATAGATAATCCAGAAGAAGTCTGCATAAAAGTCTTTGCCCAAAAGGATAATCCTAGAATTCCGTCTGTCTTCTGGATTTGGAGAAGTGCCGATTTTCAAGAACGCGAATCTTATGATATGGTGGGAATCTCTTATGATAATCATCCGCGCCTTAAACGTATCCTAATGCCTGAAAGTTGGATAGGCTGGCCCTTACGTAAGGATTATATAACCCCCAATTTTTATGAAATACAAGATGCTCATTGAATGATAAGAAATTCATGCTCACTTATACAACACAACTCCAGATTTTATTCAAGTCAAGGAATATTTTTAGGTTCTTTTCCTAGATGAAACGGAATACCTATTTATAATTAATTCCTAATTATACAAAAGCATTCCAGATAGACTGAGCAAAAAAAGGGTTTCATTTGGATTCCCCTATTTTGAAAATCGCATATTAATTTCCTTCATATGAACAGAAAAATAGGATGACTCAAAGAAGTTCTCTACCAGGAACTTTGTACCGCGCACATTACTTAGCACAACTAGGAAAATAAGATAAGATAAAGATAAGCAAGACTAAAAAAATATTCGTCGGAATAGCGGAATACAAAATTAAGAAACGCAAAAAAATAAAGGGGAATCTCACCCCCTTCTTTATCATAAAGAAAAGATATATTTTAAAACTTCTTTAAAAAGAAAAAGAAGTGCCTCTATATTTATATTATAGATTTATCCACTTAGATGAATAAATATTATTAATGAATATGTATCACAATCCATCTCGAGGTATTTGGATCAATACCTATTCGGTGGATCTTTTTTTTTTTTTTCTCTGCCAGGAACCAGATTTGAACTGGTGACACGAGGATTTTCAGTCCTCTGCTCTACCAACTGAGCTATCCTGACCTTTTCTTGTGCATCATCCTAGTAGAGTATTTGTATCTATGTCAATTAAAAGGACTAAAAATTAATTAAAGTATTTCAAATTTTAAATTTGAAAATGGGGGGGGTAGTCCTATGCATTGTGCATGGTTTACTTAAATAAAACTTAAAAATAGAGTGAATAACCAAGATTTCTTGCCGATACTCTAATAAAAAAGAAATCTATTCAATGAATAGGATAAGATCCATTGAGTTCTCTTCGCATTCCTTTGTGAAAGAGTAGAATGAGAAAGCTAATGAATCTTAAACCCATTGCATTGATAAAAAGAAAAAAAAGTGCATTGATAAAAAGAAAAAAAAAAAGAGGATAAATAATAATAATATAGTATAGTTAGGGAATAAAAGAGGATTTGGGGATAGAGGGACTTGAACCCTCACAACTTATAAAGTCGACGGATTTTCCTTTTACTAGAAATTTCATTGTTGTCAGTATTGACATGTAGAATGGGACTCTCTCTTTGTCCTCGTCCGATTAATCCACTTTTTTAAAGATCTCGAAAACTTTGAATTTTAATTGAAGAATTTGATTATTCAATATTCGATTGGAGTGGATTCACAATAATGAAAAAAAAAAATTATGATATGAGTTTTTTATTTCATAATCATTATCATTTCTAATTTCATTTTTAAAAAAGATAAAGAACCTATATTATAATTAGAATATAATATGAGTTCTGTGATTAATCGTTTGCTATGTCAGTATCTATACGTGTTTATTAAATGTATAAGGTATAAAACCCCTCTTTCTCTAATTTAGAACTAGAAGGAATTCCACTAACAACACAACGTAATTAACGTCGATTCGTTAGAACAGCTTCCATTGAGTCTCTGCACCTATCCTTTTCCTTTGTATTCTAGTTCGAGAACCCCTTGTTTTCTCAAAACACGGATTTGGCTCAGGATTGCCCTTTTTTAATTCCAGGGTTTCTCTGAATTTGGAAGTTACCACTTAGCAGGTTTCCATACCAAGGCTCAATACAATCAAGTCCGTAGCGTCTACCGATTTCGCCATATCCCCATTTCCCTCTTCTTTGAGACCAGGATTCCTTGTGTAATTTCATCCATCTCTTAGTTTTTTTTTTGAATCATTGAGTTCATCACTCAACGTAGTCTAGCAGTTCAGTTCGACTCTATTTGAGAGACCTCGCTTGCTTATTGCAATTCAGAATTGAATTGATTCTATCCTTGATGTATTTGCAATTCAATCCGAATCAATATATCCAAAAGTTTTTATCTCCCCCACCTCCCGTCTTACTTTTTTATAGTATTCAAAATTATACTATAACGCTTGATATTTATTCTTTTTTTCTAATCAGAATTAGCAATTTTATTTACTCTGACTCTATGTTCCCCTTAGTGAAATATTAATCCTCAAATTATTAACAAATAATAAAGTCTATAATGATCGAATGAAAATACCAATAAATTCTATAATTTTATTTTTTAATATCCTATAGTTAAGCATATCAAGCTAACTTTATCTTTAAGAAGTTTTAGTATTTTTTTATTTTTATAAGTATAACTTCAAATTTAGAACTAGTTAATAGCTAAGATTAATAACTAATATCTGAGATTTTACGGATTTCCTATACTATACCTATTTCTATTTGTTACACTATTTCCGTTATGTAAGCCCACTTAGCTCAGAGGTTAGAGCATCGCATTTGTAATGCGAGGGTCATCGGTTCAAATCCGATAGTCGGCTTTTTTTTCTCTATCGATGTTCTACGAACAAGAATCTCTTTTTTTCCGAATTAAATGGAGAATCCAGGATCTTTTATGTTTTTTACCTTACAATTTTGCTAGATACAAAACAATAAAATAAATAATATATATACAAAAAAAAAAGATTTTGATGAAATTCCATTTTTTGGGGTACTTTAGTTGATTTTACTCTGTTTATCCTGTAGTTTAATTCAGTTTTAATTTCGATGTATTCTGTAATGTAAATACAATGAAATTAATTGTGTAAAATGAAATTTCAATAAAATAAAAAAAGGAGTCTTCATGTCCCGTTATCGAGGACCTCGTTTAAAAAAAATACGCCGTCTGGGAGCTTTACCAGGACTCACTAGAAAAACACCTAAATCCGGAAGTAATCTTAAAAAAAAATTCAATTCTGGGAAAAAGGAGCAATATCGTATTCGTCTTCAAGAAAAACAGAAATTGCGTTTTCATTATGGTCTGACAGAACGACAATTACTTAGATATGTACATATCGCTGGAAAAGCAAAAAGGTCAACAGGCCAGGTTTTACTACAATTACTTGAAATGCGTTTGGATAATATCCTTTTTCGATTGGGTATGGCTTCAACCATTCCTGGGGCCCGCCAATTAGTCAACCATAGACATATTTTAGTTAATGGTCGTATAGTCAATATACCAAGTTTTCGTTGCAAACCCCGAGATATTATTACTACGAAAGATAACCAAAGATCAAAAGGTCTGGTTCAAAATTATATTGCTTCATCGGACCCGGGGAAATTGCCAAAGCATTTGGCGATTGACACGTTGGAATATAAAGGACTAGTAAATAAAATCCTAGATAGGAAGTGGGTCGGTCTCAAAATAAATGAGTTGTTAGTTGTAGAATATTACTCTCGTCAGACTTGAACTTAACGAAAAAAGGAAAGGTTCATAGAATTTTCTTCCCCTTCCCCTTTCCCCGAACTAAATCGCCCTAAGACCATTACCATTAATTTGTATTTTCCCATCAACTAGCTAAAATTGATTAACCCTAGGATTAGGATCCTTTTTTCTTTTTTCCTCTATGTGTATTTTACATACCACAGTAATTTGCTATAGAGAATTTCTAATTTCTATTAAATCAAAATAAGATAATATAAGATATTATATTATTGCTGGAAAAAATTGTTATTTGATTTGATACATTGTGATCCTTAACGTTGATGAATTAAGAAAAACGGAAAGAGAGGGATTCGAACCCTCGGTAAACAAAAGTCTACATAGCAGTTCCAATGCTACGCCTTGAACCGCTCGGCCATCTCTCCTACATAACTTATTATGGAAAATAAACTGAGTGAATAGCGAGTTTTCTTATTCCTGCAGTACAGGTACAACCGCAACCACTCGGGGGTTCCATAGTTCTATTGGAAAAATTCCTTTTGATCTAAGTGGAAGGATACAGGATTTTTTACTAGAAATTGCGCTCGCTATAAAATAAAAGTTTTAATTTGGGTTTTCCCGCAACTAAAGAAAAAGAAAATGGAAGAATTCTTCTTATTGCATAATAAAATAAAGAAACCTTAGAATTCCGTTTGCATAAGATACGCTACACCATACTATCGAAATCAAAAATAGGGTATGAGACAATTAATAACTTTGAAAACACGAAATAGTTGATAACATAAGTTGTTGTTCAGAAATAGGAAAGTGGAATGAAATCCAGTCTTAGTCAAATATTTCATATCTCTTCGTGTCCAAGCAGAAGGAAAAGGATACAATTTGAGCTGAGCGGAAAATCCATATCTCTCTTATCCATTTAAAGCATATGGATTTAGAGTAGAGCATATGGATCAATCTATTTATAATTATAAGAATCGAATGTGTTTGTTTTTATGTTATTTTGTGAAGGAATGAAAACAATTCTATATAGAATGGGTTGGGAATTATGCCTAGATCCCGTGGAAATGGAAATTTCATTGATAAGACCTCCTCAATTGTAGCCAATATTTTATTGCGAATAATTCCGACAACCTCAGGAGAAAAAAAGGCATTTACTTATTATAGAGATGGTGCGATTTGACTCTTTTTTTTGCTTTTTTTTAGCCCTACCTATACCTCAGTCTTACGAAAAAGAGAGGGGGGTTGGCATAGAGAGAACCAAATTTGTAAAGCAAACAAACCCACGCTTCGGGAAGGTGAGGCGAACTAACAATTCCTTCCGTCGTGTATCCTCGATTGATGCGGCTTCAGATACTTCAATTGTAGATTTGAGTATTGAGCGAAAGGTTACACCTACAGGATATGGTATGGTATGGATTACAGGCCAATCCTACTCTATTAGTATCCGTAGGCAGCATAGGGGAGAAAAGCACTACACCTAGAAATAGGAATCAACAAGAGAAAAACTTTGTTAGAAATTACCCCTTTCCTGATCGGTATCAGGGCTGGGAAGAATGGTTGGGATAACAAACAACCATCAGGTTTGTACTTTGGATACCCCTATAACCATCAAAGATCGTTGAAGTAGCTAATTCCTCTAAATAGGAGGCGTTGAGAACAAAGAAATTATTGGAGCTATCGTTTTCCTCTAGCATTAATAGAATTCATTGGTGTTAAGAAAAACCTCTTGTGGGAAGGTTGGCTAGAGATTTCTTGGAAAAATACCAGCCCCTTTCGGTTCATAATGAGACGGGACTAATTCTATTTTGATTCTATAGATTATTTCGCTTAGTACTATTATGTACAGAAGGGAGGAGCCGTATGAGATGAAAACCTCATGTACGGTTTTGGAACGGAGATTTTTTGAATAGAATGAACGACCGTAACGGATGTTGGCTCAATCCGAAGGAAATTATGCGGAAGCTTTGCAAAATTATTATGAAGCTACGCGACTAGAAATCGATCCCTATGATCGAAGTTATATACTCTATAACATAGGCCTTATACACACAAGCAATGGAGAGCATACAAAGGCTTTGGAATATTATTTCCGGGCACTAGAACGAAACCCCTTCTTACCGCAAGCTTTTAATAATATGGCCGTGATCTGTCATTACGTGCGACTATCTCCACTATAGAAAGAAAAAAAAAAAAGAGAGGATCAAATTTTCTAGTAAATACTAGAAAAAAAGGGCTTTCTACATAGGGATCGTAAAAACAACGATTTTTCCCTATCAGCTGTAGGAAGGAAGGACACTTCACGAGAATCAAAAAACGAAGAAAGTATGGCCTATACTACTACTCTATGGATAAAGTTTCTCAAATTGATAGAGAAAGCACCGTAAAGATCAATTAGTGAGCGACTGGGTCGATACAACTAAAAAAAACTGCTTACTTATCCCATGATATGGGGCAAAATTTAGGAATCCGCTTATGTAATAGAGCCGATCC
>NW_028259494.1:0-33414 GCF_056163025.1 Triticum urartu | reverse complement strand
TTGAGTTCAGTAGTTCCTCATAGAAAATTATTGGCTCTAGAGATATGGTAATATGGAGAAGACAAAATTGTTTGAAGCACGCACAGAACCGGAAGCGCCCCTTGTTTCAAAGAGAGGAGGACGGGTTATTCACATTTAATTTGATGGTCAGAGGCAAATTGAAAGCTAAGCAGTGGTAATTAAGACCCCCGGGGGAAAATAGGGATGTCTCCTACGTTACCCATAATATGTGGAAGTATCGACGTAATTTCATAGAGTCATTCGATCTGAATGCTACATGAAGAACATAAGCCAGATGACGGAACGCAGAGACCTAGGATGTAGAAGATCATAACATGAGCGATTCGGCAGATTTGGATTCCTTTCCTATATATCCACTCATGTGGTACTTCATCATATGATTCATATAAGATCCATCTGTCTAGAGATCGTCATATACATCTAGAAAGCCGTATGCTTTGGAAGAAGCTTGTACAGTTTGGGAAGGGGTTTTTTGAGAGAAAAGAAGAATCTACTTCAACCGATATGCCCTTAGGCACGGCCATGCATAACATAGAAATCACACGTGGAAGGGGTGGGCAATTAGCTAGAGCAGCAGGTGCTGTAGCGAAACTCATTGCAAAAGAGGGTAAATCGGCCACTTTAAGATTACCATCTGGGGAGGTCCGTTTAGTATCCCAAAACTGCTTAGCAACAGTCGGACAAGTGGGTAATGTTGGGGTGAACCAAAAAAGTTTGGGTAGAGCCGGATCTAAGTGTTGGCTAGGTAAACGCCCCGTAGTAAGAGGGGTAGTTATGAACCCTGTGGACCACCCCCATGGGGGCGGTGAAGGGAAAGCTCCCATTGGTAGAAAAAAACCCACAACCCCTTGGGGTTATCCTGCGCTTGGAAGAAGAACTAGGAAAAGGAAAAAATATAGCGATAGTTTTATTCTTCGTCGCCGTAAGTAAATACGTAACTAGGAATATGGAAAATTGCATTTTTGGAATTTGCAATAATGCGATGGGCGAACGACGGGAATTGAACCCGCGCATGGTGGATTCACAATCCACTGCCTTGATCCACTTGGCTACATCCGCCCCTTATCCAGCTAAAGGATTTTTTTCTTTTTTCCATTGATCATTATTCTATTTATTCTGACCTCCGTACTTCGATCGAGATATTGGACATAGAATGCCACTCTTTAAAAAGGAAAAAAGGAGTAATCAGCTGTGACACGAAAAAAAACGAATCCTTTTGTAGCTCATCATTTATTGGCAAAGATAGAAAAGGTCAATATGAAGGAGGAGAAAGAAACAATAGTAACGTGGTCCCGGGCATCTTGCATTCTACCCACAATGGTTGGCCATACAATCGCGATTCATAATGGAAAGGAACATATACCTATTTACATAACAAATCCTATGGTAGGTCGCAAATTGGGGGAATTCGTGCCTACTCGGCATTTCACGAGTTATGAAAATGCAAGAAAGGATACTAAATCTCGTCGTTAACTGAATTCTGAATAGAAAGATTAAGAAGAAAAAAAGATTCAAAATAAAGACAGAAATACCCAATATCTTGCTAGAACAAGATATTGGGTATTTCTGTCTTCAAAAATTCTTATATGTTAGCAGAAAAACCTTATCCATTAATAGATGGAACTTCAACAGCAGCTAAGTCTAGAGGGAAGTTGTGAGCATTACGTTCGTGCATTACTTCCATACCAAGGTTAGCACGGTTGATGATATCAGCCCAAGTATTAATAACGCGACCTTGACTATCAACTACAGATTGGTTGAAATTGAAACCATTTAGGTTGAAAGCCATAGTACTAATACCTAAAGCAGTGAACCAGATTCCTACTACAGGCCAAGCAGCCAAGAAGAAGTGTAAAGAACGAGAGTTGTTGAAACTAGCATATTGGAAGATTAATCGGCCAAAATAACCATGAGCAGCCACAATATTATAAGTTTCTTCCTCTTGACCAAATTTGTAACCCTCATTAGCGGATTCATTTTCAGTAGTTTCCCTGATCAAACTAGAGGTTACCAAGGAACCATGCATAGCACTGAATAGGGAACCGCCGAATACACCAGCTACACCTAACATGTGGAATGGATGCATAAGGATGTTGTGCTCTGCCTGGAATACAATCATAAAGTTGAAAGTACCAGAGATTCCTAAAGGCATACCATCAGAAAAGCTTCCTTGACCAATAGGGTAAATCAAGAAAACAGCAGTAGCAGCTGCAACAGGAGCTGAATATGCAACAGCAATCCAAGGACGCATACCCAGACGGAAACTAAGTTCCCACTCACGACCCATATAACAAGCTACACCAAGTAAGAAGTGTAGAACAATTAGCTCATAAGGACCACCATTGTATAACCACTCATCAACAGATGCAGCTTCCCAAATTGGGTAAAAGTGCAATCCGATCGCCGCAGAAGTAGGGATAATAGCACCAGAGATAATATTGTTTCCATAAAGTAAAGAACCAGAAACAGGCTCACGAATACCATCAATATCTACTGGAGGGGCAGCGATGAAGGCGATAATAAATACAGAAGTTGCGGTCAATAAGGTAGGGATCATCAAAACACCGAACCATCCGATGTAAAGACGATTTTCAGTGCTAGTTATCCAGTTGCAGAAGCGACCCCACAGGCTTGTACTTTCGCGTCTCTCTAAAATTGCAGTCATGGTAAGATCTTGGTTTATTCAAATTGCAAGGACTCCCAAGCACACGTATTAACTAGAATATAGATAATAGAAGGCTTGTTATTTAACAGTATAACATAGACTATATACCAATGTCAACCAAGTCAGCCCAAAGATTAGCTATCCATATAACTAAATTAACCAAACCAATAATTTTGTATTTGTAAATGAAGTGAGTCAAAGTGAAAAACTTTGATGGGTCTTTTCTATATGGGTTGCCCGGGACTCGAACCCGGAACTAGTCGGATGGAGTAGATAATTCTTCCTTGTTACAATAGAGAAAAATCCCTCCCCAAATCGTGCTTGCATTTTTCATTGCACACGACTTTCCCTATGTAGAAATAGCCAATTTCTATTCCAAAGAGGAAGTTCTACTAATTTTTTTAATTAGTAAGTTGATTCACCTACTCTTTATTATAATAAAAAGAACATTTCAGAATGAAAAATAGAAAAGTTTTTTCTTGATCATTTATCAACCCTTTCCTGTTTCTTAATTTCGTCTAATGATTAATTAAGAGGGTTGACCAGGTCATTGATACGTATAATATCCAAATACCAAATACGCTCAGTGTGTGATCCACAGAAAGAAAAAAGAGTTGTTTTGGTGAACATCAAAGAAAAAACTTGCTCTTCTTCCATAAAAAATTCTTCTAAAAATGCCGAACCCAATCGTTGCATAAAAGTTCGTACCGTGCTTTTATGTTTACGAGCTAAAGTTCTAGCACATGAAAGTCGAAGTATATACTTTAGTCGATACAAAGTCCGTTTTTTCGAAGATCCACTATGATAATGAAAAAGATTTCTACATATCCGACCAAATCGATCAAGAATATCCCAATCTGATAAATCTGTCCAAATGGGTTTACTAATAGGATGCCCCGATCCAGTACAAAATTGAGCTTTTGATAAGTATCCTATGAGGAGAGTAGCGGGGACTATGGTATCGAATTTTTTCATTCGAGTATCTATTAGAAATGAATTCTCCAGCATTTGATTCCTTACTAACAAAGAACTTTTTTGTACACTTGAAAGGTACCCCATAAAATCGAAGCAAGAGTTTGCTAATTGGTTTATATGGATTCTTCGCGGCTGAGTCCAAAAACAGAAATAATATTGCCAGAAATTGATAAGGTAGCATTTCCATTTCTTCTTCAAAAAAAAAGTGCCTTTTGATGCAAGAATTGCCTTTCCTTGATATCGAACATAATGCATAAGAGGATCCATAAAGAACCATAGGGTTTTCCGAGAAAAACCAGGGTACATTATCCCAAAATGTTCCATCTTCCTAGAAAAGTGGATTCGTTCCAGAAAAGTTCCAGAAGATGCTAATGGTAAGCAAGAAGATTGTTTACGAAGAAACAACAAAAAAAATTCATATTCTGATACATAAGAGTTATATAGGAATTGAAATAGTCTTTTATTTTCTTTTTGAAAAAAAAAAATGGATTTCATTGAAGTAATAAAACTATTCCAATTCGAATAATAGTTGAGAAAGAATCGCAATAAATGCAAAGATGGAACATCTTGGATACGGTATTGAAGGAGTTGAACCAGGATTTCCAAATGGATAGGATAGGGTATTTCTATATGTGATAGATAATCCAAATGCAAAAATTTGTCTTCTAAAAAGGGAAATATTGAATGAATAGAGCGTAAATTCTGAAACTTTGGTATTTCTTTTTCTTTCAGACAAAAAAATTCCCGTAGCGAGAATGGGATTTCCACAACGATCGCAAACCCTTCAGATAGAATCTGAGAATAAAACTCAGAATAAAAATAATTTTTGTAATCCAATAATCGATCTTGGTTAGGATGATTAACCGAGTTATCCAAAAAATTCTGCTGATACATTCGAATAATTAAACGTTTCACAAGTAGTGAACTAAATTTCTTGTTATTACAACTAACAACTATTTCCACAGGTTCAGAACCATTTAATCCATAATGGTGGGCAAATGCATAAATATATTCCTGAAAGAGAAGTGGGTAGACAAAGTATTGTTGACGAGATTTATGTTTTTCTGAATACCCTTCGAATTTTTCCATTTGTATTTCTACTTGAATCAGAGAGAAGAAGCATTTCTCGGTTTATCGAATGATGATACATAGTGCAATATGGTCAGAACAGGGTGTTGCATTTTTAATACAAACCCTGGAAAGAAAGGGAGTCTAATCCACAGATCTTTTTCTGCTCCTTTTCTACCCAATTAGTTTATGTTTGTTCTAATTAAAAAAAAAGAACAGAACAAGTTTTTTATTTTTGCAGGCCAATCGCTCTTTTGACTTTGGAATACAGCCTCTTTATCAATATACTGCTTCTTTTACACATTCAATCCATAACATCCCTTATTCAATCCATAATCAAGAATAATTAGGATTTCTAAAAAAAAAAAGAAAAAATAAAGGGTCCACTCATAGGAAAACCCAACCTTTCCCCGCATCCGGCACTAATCTATTTTTAACGTCTAATTAGAGCGGGGAATCATTCCAATTAGGAAGTTCAGCTCGTTGCTTTTTATTTTACCAGAATTGGAGCCAGGCTCTATCCATTTATTCATTAGACCCAGAAAATCGTAATTTTGGATTCCATTCAAAAAAGATTGATTTTATTACGACATGCTATTTTTTCCATTCATTACCTTTGAGGATCAGTCGTGGTCTTCTAGACTCTACCAAGAGTCTGGACGAATTTGTTGTTTCATCCAAATGTGTAAAAGATCATAGTCGCACTTAAAAGCCGAGTACTCTACCATTGAGTTAGCAACCCAGATAAAAAAAGGATCTTAGATACGATCGAAATCCAAAAATCAATGGAATTACACCGCGCGCTTCTGTCAAAACATTGAACTAGCAAGACATCAAAAGATTTTTTTTATCGACCATGAAAAACACTCAAATGCCAAAACGAACAGGTCCGGTGAAATTCCACTAAAGTAAAGTTAAAAAAAGAGCGACCCTAATCACGATGGCCAAATTCTCCTTATTTTTAGCGATTTTTATTAACAAAAAATATATATTATAAAAAATATATATTATATTGTATGAGAATACATGCAAGAGGAACACCCTTATCATTTGAGCGAAGTGTAGGCGGAAAAATTGAATATGGAGTGAGGATAAAGAGACCCATCTATCTACAAATTCTATTTGTTCAATAGACCTTTGTCAATGGAAATACAATGGTAAGAAAACAAATTAGATAGAAAAAGTAAATAAAATAGGGGCTTATGTTGGATTGGCACGATATAATATAAATCCAAATAGGATTAAAAAAGAGGTAAATTGTGTCTAAATAATTAGACAACTAGGAATACTAATAATCTTCTCCTATCCTATTTTTTGATTCATTTAGTTCTTCAATTAACTCAAAGTTCTTTCTTTTTCTTTAAAGAATTCTGCCTTCCTTAAAATATCATAAACAGTTCTTGTTGGTTGAGCACCCTTTTCAAGGAAATAGAGAATAGCTGGAACATTTAAACAAGTTTGATTCTTTATCGGATCATAAAAACCTACTTTTTGAAGATCTCTTCCTTCTCTTCGAGATCGAACATCAATTGCAACGATTCGATAGACAGCTTATTGGGATAGATGTAGATAAACAACGCCCCCCCCTAGAAACGTATATGAGGTTTTCTCCTCATACGGCTCGAGAAAATGATTCGAATTTCTGTCGATAATAATAGAAATTAGACTATGACGTGCATTAATTTCCTTACAGAAAAAACAAATTTCATTTATACTCATGACTCAAGTGGGCTAATTTTGCCTGACAAACTTCGAAGGCAAAATCCTTCCAAAATTTTTGAGTCGTCTTTAAACTCTTTTCTTTGTCTCATTTCGAACGAATTGACTTTTATTCCTTATTCTAATCCAACTCTGTTGTTGAGACAATTGAAAATTGTGTTTACTTGTTCTGGAATCCTTTATCTTTGATTTGTGAAATCCTTGGGTTTAGACATTACTTCGGGAATTCCTATTTTTTTCTTTCAAAAGAGTAGCAACATACCCTTTTTTCTTATTTCCTTCGATAAAGCATTTATCTCTTCTATAGAAATCTAATAAGAGGGATTGATTCTGATATACTTTTATTGGACTTTCTTCTTATTTTAACCTTTCGATTTATTTCTATATTAAGGATAGACTGACAAAGTTGGCCTAATTTATTAGTTTTCACTAACCCTAGATTCTTTCCCTTGATAAAAAAAATTCTGTCCTCTCGAGCTCCATCGTGTACTATGTTACTTAAACCCAGCGCAAATTTGGTTCGGAACGAATAGAACAGGCTATGTCGAGCCAAGAGCATTTTCATTACTATGGAAAATGATGGATAGCAAAATCCACAATCGATCATGTCCTTCAAGTCGCACGTTGCTTTCTACCACATCGTTTTAAACGAAGTTTTACCATAACAAACATTCCTCTTTTCATTGCAAAGTGGTATAGAGAATTGATCCAATATGGATGGAATCATGAATAGTCATTGGTTTAGTTTTTTTATACTAATTAAAACTTGCTATCTATGGAGCAATATGGATAAAAGAAAGTAAGTATTTATCCGGGAAGCCTCCGCCAAGATCCAATTTATTTAAACCCATATTAAAATTCTATCATATGAATGAAACATAGTTTGAAAAAGACGACTAAACAAGTTTGCTTAAAACTTATTTATTCTTAAATTTCCACCCTCAACGGATGGCTCGAGATGATCAATCTTGAAGTGAGAAAAGAAGGATTGACTCTTCCTCAATAAATAAACTATCAACCTCCAAAAAAGTTTAATTAATTTAATTACTAGAATTAGAATTCTAGTAGTAATATATTTTTTCAGTACCAAAAACAATTAACTATAATAACTAAATAAACTATTCCAATGAAAAGATTGAAAGTTTTTGGTAGTTATAGAATTCTCGTACTTCTTCAACTCGAATACCAAAAGGAAGAAAAAAATATGACTAAGTGATTTTATAGTAGAGGCATATCCTGAATGTGCTTGATAGATCCCATTTTTTCATGAAAATAAAGATAGTCAATTTGACTGGACTTAAGACTTTATTATGTTTTCTGAGAAAGAATAAGATATCATTATTCTCTTTAATAAACTTTTGTCTCGTACGGAATACTATATGATTTCACCGTTTGTTTCATCAGAAACAATCTGGGACGGAAGGATTCGAACCTCCGAGTAACGGGACCAAAACCCGCTGCCTTACCACTTGGCCACGCCCCATTTCGGGTTTTATGCGACACTAATAAACACTAGTATGTTTATTTGTTATTCGTCAATACCATTTCAATTACATAAAAAAGGAGGGATATTCTCTTGCTAGTATTCTACACATGCGGATAATATAGAATCAAAAAAATGCATTGATCATTACATGGAATTCTATTAAGATATTATATGAAAGTCGAATTTATTCCACTCTCATTTGAGAGTGCGAATACAAGGAGGTATTTTGTGTTTGGGAAAGTCCGAAGAAAAAAGATTTTGAATCTGCCTTTTCCTTCTTTCCCTTAAAAAAATAACTCAAGAAAAATCCAATTATTTACTCTACAAGAATGAAATGCTTGTTATGCCTAATATACTTAGTTTAACCTGTATCTGTTTTAATTCTGTTCTTTATCCTACTAGTTTTTTCTTTGCCAAATTACCCGAAGCTTATGCTATTTTCAATCCAATCGTGGATATTATGCCTGTTATACCTCTATTCTTTTTTCTATTAGCCTTTGTTTGGCAAGCTGCTGTAAGTTTTCGATGAAATCTTTAGTACTCTGTATGCCAAATTGAATGATGTGTTCATTCCAAAAAAATTTTAAAATGGGTAAAAGCCGAGAAGTTTTATATTTTTATATTATGAACCTTCGATTCTAAAATTTAAATTCTTCTACATTGAATGGGTAGCTACAGCAATAAATTTGGATCAGCCTTTCTACTCCCCTGCACCTAGGTTGAGCAGGTACCTAAAGGTACCTACACAATACCTAACCACCTAACCCTATTTTTGCTATTGATAAGAGTGCTTATTATAAAAGAATTCTTGCAATTTTTTTCAAGAATTCTTTTTTGCATTTTTAGGTATAAAAAAAAACCATCCTAGTGGATCCGTGTGGTAAGGAAAAACTGGTAATCTATTCCTTAAAAAAAAATCTTGGAGATTATGTAATGCTTACTCTCAAACTTTTTGTTTATACAGTAGTGATATTCTTTGTTTCACTCTTTATCTTTGGATTCTTATCTAATGACCCAGGACGGAATCCTGGACGCGAGGAGTAAAAATTCAGTTTTTTTTTTTCTTATTGGATTTGTTTCGTACATTTATCTATGAGAAAATCCGGGGGTCAGAATTCTTTCCAATTCGAAAGTCCCAAATGATCCAAGGGAGCGGAAAGAGAGGGATTCGAACCCTCGGTACAAAAAAATTGTACAACGGATTAGCAATCCGCCGCTTTAGTCCACTCAGCCATCTCTCCACGTTCCAAAGCGAAAGGTTTCCGTGATATGATATAGGCAAGAAATAAGAAATAACGGTTGCAAAAAACCCCTTTTTTTTCTTTCAAAAGTCTATAAAAATTATATTGCCAATTCCATTTTAATTATATTCTTTTTTCTTAATGTTAATAAAAAAAGAAGAAAATTCTTGTTTTTTCTTTCTAAAAATCGATATTGGCCGAGAGACAATCAAATAGATTTTCTCTTTAGCGGGCATTTCCATATAGGACTTGTTATAATTATAATAAAACAAGCAGGTTATATAAAAAAAACGCTTTTTTTGTCGATTATTTATCAAGAAAGCAAAAAGGGTTCTTATCAAATCCACCATAAAATTGGAAAGAAGCATAAAGTAAGTAGACCTGACTCCTTTAATGATGCCTCTATCCGCTATTCTGATATATAAATTCGATGTAGATGAAATTGTATAAGCGAATTTTTTTTATTTCCTTAGACTTAGACCGCGCAAGACAAGAATTTTTCGCTATTTACGATTTCATATTCTTGTTACTAGATGTTCTATAGGAATAAGAAGAAATCGCAACTCCTTTGCGCTACACATAAAATTGGATTTCGAAGGTCCATTTTTTTTTTTCAGAATCCTCTATTATTTTAGTTCTTCCACCCATGCAATAGAGAGGGAATGGGAAAAGAAGGGTTACTTTTATTTGCATTTTTCCCTTAAAAGATAGACTTTGAAATAGGAGTCTTGGAATAATGCTGAATTCAAAGGTTTATTTCTTTCTATAGTATAAGAAAAACAATTTATTTCTATTTCTATAGTATAAGAAAAACAAATAAATAGTATAAGAAAAACAAATCGAATCAAATTCATGGATTTACCACGACCTCGGTTGTGACTGTGACTCCATAGATAAAAATGGGAAATTTCTCTCTTCGAGACCATTGAAAAAGGGCATTGAACGAGAAAGAAATCGTCCACAGATAATAAAACTATCATATGCCTTGGAAAGTGATATGAGGTGCTCGGAAATGGTTGAAGTAATTGAATAGGAGGATCACTATGACTATAGCCCTTGGTAGAATTCCTAAAGAAGAAAATGATCTATTTGATACTATGGATGACTGGTTACGAAGGGACCGTTTCGTTTTTGTAGGATGGTCTGGCCTATTGCTCTTTCCTTGTGCTTATTTCGCTTTAGGGGGTTGGTTTACAGGGACAACTTTTGTAACTTCTTGGTATACCCATGGATTGGCTAGTTCCTATTTGGAAGGTTGTAATTTCTTAACCGCAGCAGTTTCTACCCCTGCCAATAGTTTAGCACACTCTTTGTTGCTACTATGGGGGCCCGAAGCACAAGGAGATTTTACTCGTTGGTGTCAATTAGGCGGTCTATGGACTTTTGTAGCTCTCCACGGGGCTTTTGCACTAATAGGTTTCATGTTACGCCAATTTGAACTTGCTCGGTCTGTTCAATTGCGGCCTTATAATGCAATCTCATTCTCTGGTCCAATTGCTGTTTTTGTTTCTGTATTCCTTATTTATCCACTGGGGCAATCTGGTTGGTTCTTTGCGCCGAGTTTTGGCGTAGCAGCGATATTTCGATTCATCCTTTTCTTCCAAGGATTTCATAATTGGACGTTGAACCCATTTCATATGATGGGAGTTGCCGGAGTATTAGGTGCGGCTCTGCTATGCGCTATTCATGGAGCGACCGTAGAAAACACTCTATTTGAGGACGGTGATGGTGCAAATACCTTCCGTGCTTTTAACCCAACTCAAGCTGAAGAAACTTATTCAATGGTCACTGCTAACCGCTTTTGGTCCCAAATCTTTGGTGTTGCTTTTTCCAATAAACGTTGGTTACATTTCTTTATGCTATTTGTACCCGTCACCGGTTTATGGATGAGTGCTATTGGCGTAGTTGGCTTGGCTCTGAACTTACGTGCCTATGACTTTGTTTCCCAGGAAATCCGTGCAGCGGAAGATCCTGAATTTGAGACTTTCTACACCAAAAATATTCTTTTAAACGAGGGTATTCGTGCGTGGATGGCAGCTCAGGATCAGCCTCATGAAAATCTTATATTCCCTGAGGAGGTTCTACCACGTGGAAACGCTCTTTAATGGAACTTTCGTTTTAGCTGGTCGTGACCAAGAAACCACCGGCTTTGCTTGGTGGGCTGGGAATGCCAGACTTATCAATTTGTCCGGTAAACTGCTTGGAGCTCATGTAGCTCATGCCGGATTAATCGTATTCTGGGCCGGAGCAATGAACCTATTTGAAGTGGCCCATTTCGTACCAGAAAAGCCCATGTATGAACAAGGGTTGATTTTACTTCCACACTTAGCTACTCTAGGTTGGGGAGTAGGGCCAGGGGGGGAAGTTCTAGATACTTTTCCGTACTTTGTATCTGGCGTACTTCACCTAATTTCCTCCGCAGTCTTAGGCTTCGGTGGCATTTATCACGCGCTTCTGGGACCCGAGACTCTTGAGGAATCTTTTCCATTCTTTGGTTATGTCTGGAAAGATAGAAATAAAATGACTACAATTTTGGGTATTCACTTAATTTTGTTAGGTCTAGGTGCTTTTCTTCTAGTACTCAAGGCTCTTTATTTTGGCGGTGTATATGATACCTGGGCCCCTGGGGGGGGAGATGTAAGAAAAATTACCAATTTGACCCTTAGTCCCAGTGTTATATTTGGTTATTTACTAAAATCTCCTTTTGGTGGAGAAGGGTGGATTGTTAGTGTAGATGATTTAGAAGATATAATTGGTGGGCATGTATGGTTGGGTTTTATTTGTGTATTTGGCGGAATTTGGCATATTTTAACCAAACCCTTCGCATGGGCTCGCCGTGCATTTGTATGGTCTGGAGAAGCTTACTTGTCTTATAGTTTAGCTGCTTTATCTGTCTTTGGTTTTATCGCTTGTTGTTTTGTATGGTTCAATAATACAGCTTATCCGAGTGAGTTTTATGGACCCACCGGGCCAGAAGCTTCTCAAGCTCAAGCATTTACTTTTCTAGTTAGAGACCAGCGTCTTGGAGCTAATGTGGGATCCGCTCAAGGACCCACAGGTTTAGGTAAATATCTAATGCGTTCCCCAACTGGGGAGGTTATCTTTGGAGGGGAAACTATGCGTTTTTGGGACCTTCGTGCTCCATGGTTAGAACCTCTAAGGGGCCCCAACGGTTTGGACTTGAGTAGGTTGAAAAAAGACATACAACCTTGGCAAGAACGACGCTCAGCAGAATATATGACCCACGCTCCTTTAGGCTCTTTAAATTCCGTGGGTGGCGTAGCTACCGAGATCAATGCAGTTAATTATGTCTCTCCTAGAAGTTGGTTATCAACTTCTCATTTTGTTCTAGGATTCTTCTTTTTTGTGGGCCATTTATGGCATGCAGGAAGAGCCCGAGCTGCTGCAGCAGGTTTTGAAAAGGGAATCGATCGTGATTTGGAACCTGTTCTTTACATGAACCCTCTTAACTAAGATTTTCTTATTTATACCTGTTCTACTTTTTTTCTGTTCTGGCTCGGTTATTCCATCTAGCCGAGCCATTCATTCCTTTTTATGAAAGAAAGATAAGGGACAGAAAAAAAAAATAAATAAAAATGAAAGAAACAAACGTATTCAATAAGCAAAAGGAGAGAGAGGGATTCGAACCCTCGATAGTTCCTAGAACTATACCGGTTTTCAAGACCGGAGCTATCAACCACTCAGCCATCTCTCCACAGCCTAATCCTTATTTTACTCCTACAAATAGAACATAGCCATATAAAAAATAAAAAGATTTATTAGCCTCTAGAAAGATATCAGATACAAGTTCCTTTTCGATATATCTCTGTATACTGTATACACGGATACAGGATCCGCTATACCCGCTTGTGAAATAAAGAGTAAATAATCTCTTCTCACCCCCATATCCAAATAAAAAAGCGGTTTAAGTAATAAATTTGAATTAAAGAGAAGAATCAATGGATTCATGATTAAACCCCTCCTACTTCTTGTATTTTTTTACAATTTTGGTTTAAGTGAGGGATCAAATATGTAGTCAACTTTATTTGATGGTAGCTTGGAGGATTAGAAATATGACTATTGCTTTCCAATTAGCTGTTTTTGCATTAATTGCGACTTCCTCAGTCTTAGTAATTAGTGTACCCCTTGTATTTGCTTCTCCTGATGGTTGGTCAAATAATAAAAATGTTGTATTTTCCGGTACATCATTATGGATTGGACTAGTCTTTCTCGTAGCTATTCTGAATTCTCTCATTTCTTAAATGAAATTTGGTTAATATTTATTAACCCCATAAAAAAGAAATAATAAAGGCCATTTCTTCTAAAAAATTAGAATAGTGAGACGTATTAAAACGCAATTTGCGTTCCGAATTGCTAGCTCTTCTCTTTCAGTATTATGAAATTCCATTCCCATTAGAATATTCATTGACAGATAATAAAAAAAGGAAAACTCTAATATAATAGAAAATGAAATGAAACGGTCGACCCAGACATAGAAGGTCGACCCAGGCGGATATACGCTATAAAATATATACCGTAGCGAGCGTAGTTCAATGGTAAAATATCTCCTTGCCAAGGAGAAGATACGGGTTCGATTCCCGCCGCTCGCCCGCTTAATTTATCAAAGTACTATGATAAAAAGTTTAGTCTAGTTAACTGTTTAACTACTTATATTAAATTAAGTATTAATTAGGTGTTAGTCTAGTGCCGTATCCCTTACTATCTTACCCTTCCTTTGCATCCCACTCAAAAAAAGAGGGCGCTCCAGAGGCAGAAATAGAACTCGCCAACAGAGCTCCAAAAATTGGGTAGTTAACTGAGACAAACAACGGGCAAACTTTTTTTAAAGGGAAGGGAGAGGTAGACTGTCCCTTTCGTTTCATTTTTATTTTCTGCAGGGTAGGGAGAGGCCTTGCGCCTTCTTTTTTTGAAGGCAAGTGACTTCGCAAACTGCTCAATTTTGCCCTCTAGGGCCGGGAACTAATGAATAAAAAAGGGTTGGATACGCCCCTCTACCATACATATCTAGAGAAATAGAATAGTCCTTTTATACAGACTGCTAAGTGCGGAGACGGGAATCGAACCCGTGACCTCAAGGTTATGAGCCTCGTGAGCTACCAAACTGCTCTACTCCGCTCTGGAGTACCAGAAACTGGTGGACAAAAAAGGCTTGAATACAAGCCTCTAACATGTCTAGACAAATAGAATACTCCTTTTATACAGAATGGAGCGGGTAGCGGGAATCGAACCCGCATCGTTAGCTTGGAAGGCTAGGGGTTATAGTCGACGTTGGTTGATTATTTTTAACGTCTCTAATTCAAAACCGAACATGAAATTTTGATTTCATTCGGCTCCTTTATGGATATTCTCACCACTTAACATCTATGTCAGCTTTTCTATTTGAATGGAACCAAAGCTCTCCGCTTTCTAGATGATCCTTATAGAGTAGGAGATAGAAATTCTATCTAAATTCATCTAATCTACTTACTTCGTTCCCTAATTTCATTCAAGAGATCCTGAGGAAAAGAATTGGGTTTCCACCGAGCTGAAACAATATGCGGATGGTTCTAGTAAACCAAAACTATCGTTTTTTAGCTATTTGGCTTCCTTATTCCTTATTTTAAGAAGATTTAGTTACGATTGGAAATCAACTTTTTTGTATCTTCATCCATAGATCCTTTACTCATATTTTCAAAATTGGAATACTTAATCCAATGCAAAATTATGCTTCGCGACTCTGTACTCATAATCCTATTTTTATTTTGGATGCAATTTAAATTAGTCTTTGGATACAAATCGCCAGAATGTATATTCTTCCTCAATATGCTATTGAGAGGAAAAGGATTTAATCCTTTATAAGAACTAAAGTTTTCATCGGAATATAAAAATAAAAAACTTAAGGATGCCTTAAGTATATCATTTCAAATTCAGTTATTAATAGAACGAATCACACTTTTACCACTAAACTATACCCGCTACATTGTAGATTATGGTATAAATGGTACCCTTTGTCAAGGATAGCCATTTGACAAGAAGGCTAATTCCCCCTTATTGAATCAGATGGAGAAGGTTCATGACACTGAGCCGTTGGTACTTCTACTTCGATCGCTCGCCTTTACTTTAGGATTTAGATAGCCCCTCTGGTCTGTAAAAAAAATCTTTTCTTACCATGCTAATAGCGCCTGAACCAAATGTATTTATTTTGATTAGGATCCTATTCTACGGTTACGACTACAATAATAATTATTTACTTTGCAAGGACGTAAGTGTGTCAGACTGCTAAATTGTTTTATTATTCCTACAATATAAACTAGGGGATATAGGGGGTAACACTGTCCCTATAAATTCCTTTTTTCCTTTTCTTTTTTGTCCAGAATTGAACAAAAAAGAAATTATGGAAGATGTTTTCTTCCCCCATTAAGTCCGAGCCATAGAGTAAGAGTGAGATGAGTTTTCCAAATTCATCATAGACTTTCCCTATGGCTTGATAGAAGTAAGCAGCAAAGAGTCGTAACTTAAAGAAAAAAACGGACAGGGCCGACAGATTTACCTGATGTAAAGAAGATCCTAAAAGTCTCTGATTAGTCGACTCTCTCCATTTAACACTTTCCTCTCTCTCCTTTTTTCCACTGACTCAATTCTAGTTTATTAGATTCTTGTTTAAAAGAATGCAAAAAGTTCAATAGAACTAAGAACACATAAAAAATAGCATAGAGGATCAAGGCCATTACCAAAAGTTCCTCCCAAGGATCCTATATCCTATTGGGTATCTGTTCCCCGCCTTTTCCCGCTAGGATCGGAAATCTTATATTTTCCATATCCATATACCGTTGAATCCTTGGGGTTCCAGAATCCGCCTATTTTACTAGTCTTCGGAAACGGAAAACCCTGAACCAAGAAGAGTTGGATATGTTATGTAGGGTATGTTTTTTTTTATTAATTTTATTTTGAGCTCTCAAGATATCGATATATACATATACAATCTCTACATAATGTCTCTCTCTCTATCTCTATATATTATATATATAATATGTACATTATGCAGTAGACCCATAATGGGAAATCCAAGTGGCTAATTTTTGAATTAAATAAAAAGCCCTTTTAACTCAGTGGTAGAGTAATGCCATGGTAAGGCATAAGTCATCGGTTCAAATCCGATAAAGGGCTTTTTAAATTAGTGGTAGAGTAATCTCGTGCTAAGACGTAAGTCGTTGGTTCGAATCTGATAGAGTACTTTTCTACTAAATTGATTCACTTTTTTTCTTTGTTTTTGAAACTTTCTCTATATTTTTAGAGAATTTTATGACTTAGTGCGGGATGGATGCATTTTTGGTATGAACACTAAATGAAGCACGGAGAATTAATCTATAACGATCAACTAAAAAAAATCCTAGATGAAAACATAACAGAAAAGTTGGAAAAACTCTTTGCTTTGGATCTATTTATACTTTTCGAGTATATTGACAATTCCAAAAAACTGCTCATACTATGATTATAGTATAATCACGAGCGGTTGTATATGGCCCTATCGTCTAGTGATGCCCCTATCGTCTAGTGGTTCAGGACATCTCTCTTTCAAGGAGGCAGCGGGGATTCGACTTCCCCTGGGGGTAGGGAGTATTATGAAAGGAGGTTAATCATAGATTAGCAAAAACCCTAGAATAAATTCTTCCTGGGTCGATGCCCGAGTGGTTAATGGGGACGGACTGTAAATTCGTTGACAATGTCTACGCTGGTTCAAATCCAGCTCGGCCCAAACCAAAAATCTAGGGCTTCGTGAGTATGAACTAAATCCTTTTGTTTTTCTTCCATAAAATAAAATGTCTGATCTATAGAAATAAAAGATAAAGAAAAAAGGGAAATTTTTTTTTCTAATCCATATCTCTCTCATTCCTTTCTTACAAACAAAAGAGTTTTTCTTATTGAAGGCTGGATTATTATCCATTTTTAGTGATAAAAAATCACGACATACTAGTTATGTCACTCTCACTATACCCACGTATAATATAATATGTGGGTATGTAGTATATGATTCGTCTATTTCTTAGAGTACGAAAGACGAATCGAATCTTCTTATGGTTCTATTTAAGAATGGGTATGCCATACACCCCGCGGGGATTGTAGTTCAATTGGTCAGAGCACCGCCCTGTCAAGGCGGAAGCTGCGGGTTCGAGCCCCGTCAGTCCCGAACTAGGGTTCAATGAATGGAGAAATTGATATTTCCTTTTTCCATGAAAAAAAGGGGCAGGGAGCAAGATCAAATACCCACAGGGCACCCTTACTTCACTTTTTTATTTTGCATCTCTCATTAAAGAGGGAGGGAGGGCATATAGGAATTTTTTTTTCACTACTCCCAATCGATAAAGAAAGACACACATACGATATGTGGATTAGTAGAATTTAGGATATTATATTACTCTATCTTTCTTTATGATGATACCATCCTCATCTTAATTTCCTATTCCACTCTTATGGAATAGAGTACCGGTATTTTACCGGAATCCATACATAAATCGTATTCCCTTTTTATTTCAGACCTCTTTTCCCCATCTCACTTCTACTGCTTATTTGGATGTCTATGTGACCCATAGAAAGTGAAAGTTGGTCATATAATACATACATAATTGTATGTATAACTATAAGAAAAAGGAAGGGAAATTGTATAAGATTAAGAAAGTATAAGATTAAGAAAGCTCGTGGGTTAGAGATATAGAAAAGAAAAAGTAGAAAAGGATTAAAAAAGAGGGAATTCCTAATCCAATCAAAAAACCCATTTTGGTCTTAGTGTGGATAGAGGATCTTCCTATGTTATACTATATAACTCTCATCCGTGAAATATAACTCTCATCCATGAATTGATTTGATAGATCCGATATTCATAATATTGAATTGATTCAGTATTATCAGAATGCAAGCCCTACCCTTGAATTTACAAGATACCCCTTTTTCCTCTCCATGGGATTACATCCCGAGTTATTGTGAAAATAAAAAATAAAGAGGTTATGGAAGTCAATATTCTCGCATTTATTGCTACTGCACTGTTCATTCTAGTTCCTACTTCTTTTTTACTTATTATTTATGTAAAAACAGTCAGCCAAAATAATTAATTGGAATTCCAATTAATCATTGAAGAAATTAAAAAGGGATTAAATAAAAAAAATCCAAGTCTTAAATGAAAGGATCTGGTTGGAATCTTAAAGTGTGGTAGAAAGAACTACATATAGTTTTTTCTACGACACTTTAGATTCTTTCTATTATATTATCTTTGAATCTACATAGAATAGATTAGTAGATTGAAATAGTTAAGTAGTCTAATTCAATTTCTTTTTTCATTGCATCCACTTAATTTCAATCAGGTCAAAATAAAAAAATCTAAGACAATTCTTGACCAAAGAATCCATGGAAGGAAAGAAAAATAATATGAAGAATAGACTATAGTAAAAAGTAAAAGGAAATGGAAAATGTGTGATATGCCGTGAATAGTTCCGTGGAAGAAAGTCTAATTTTCTTATGTATAGAACTTTTTTTAACCATTCGTCATTTCTAGTAGAAATTCTGAATTGGTATAATGGCTCTTTCTTACATTACAACTTACAATACAAGAGTTTCTTACAGGAGTGAAACAAAACTAAAGAAAAAGATTAAAGAATAACGTTTGACAAAATGATTAATGCAAAATGATCCATTAAAGAAAAGAATTGATACAACAATTTGATTACTTAATCAATTAGTAGTATCCCTAGAGTCCACTCCTTCCCCATACTACTAGTGAAAGAGAAAATGTAAAGACTACCATTAAAGCAGCCCAAGCGAGACTTACTATATCCATCTAAATTATGTCTCCTATTTCTATGAAGGGATTATTCTACTATTGATCAATAATCATAGTGGAATCAAGGGTACAGAGTCAAAAAGGGATTCCGCCCTAAGGCCATGGATCAATCAGTTCAAGGAATTTACTCCTAACAAATTCTTATAGGAATTCTGGTAGAATTAGAGAGCATTAAAAATACGAGATACTATAGCCCTTTTTTCCTTAAAAAAGAAAGAGTACGGGAATGATGTCCTGAATAGAAGAAGCGGGAATAGGAAGATTTTTTATTCCTTTTGTTACTCTTTTTTTTTTTTTTAAGCAAAGGACGCCCGAATATACCATAAAATTATCGATAGATAAATATTTATTGGATACCTACCTTACCTAATGTTTATTTTTGACCTAAACCCTGCAGCCTTGCTTTGTATCATTCTATGAAAGAATGAAGAGATTTTATCCATAATACAACTCCTAAATTGATTTTTGATCGACCTATTTAATCTGATTCTCGTTAGAATTAAGTAGTCCTTACTTTAGTGTATGTAGGTAACATAAGATGTACGATAAAAAAATGTATAATAATTAGTAAGTCTTGATATTCTTTCGTGGAGTCCCTTCTTGAATCTTAGATTGAAAAAAAAAAAGAATGCCCCTTAGGGACCTTTCTTTGGATACCAAGATTTCTGACATCTTATCCTCGTATTTTAAAATTATCAAATCGAATCTCAATTAAGAACCAATTCAAATTCATATAATAAAAGAATAAGGAAACACTACCTCACCCCTATTGATAACCATTTTGGCCACTACCGTCAAAACAAACCCTAACCCTAGTTTGAGGATAGAACTATGGTATGGTTTCTCTAAACCCAGTATCGGCAGGCCCAGTTACTCTCTTGCCCGAACTTATGCGAAGTAAAAATTTATCGAATTCGATCAGCACTATAAAAAAAACCTAAGTATTTTATTGATCAGGCGGCACCCAGATTTGAACTGGGGATAAAGGATTTGCAGTCCCCTGCCTTACCGCTTGGCCATGCCGCCAAAAAATCCGATCAAAAATCTAGAAAACAGCAAGTATTCATCCACGTTTTCTTACGAAAAGCCCCTTTTATTTTGAATATAATTCTACTTACTTTTTTCCAATCTTTTTCAAAAAATCTATTCCTGCTTTTTTTGATCCAGTTTCTATTATTCTCCTCGATAGATTCTATCTTAAAACATACATTGTTAACACAATAAAACTTCCCATTTCTTTCTATTGAGATGAAAAAGAAGAAAAAGTGGATTTCTATTCACAGGCTGCAAAATTCAGAATAAATTGGAACCGTTAACTAGAATTCTCTTTTTTTTATTGCAGTAGTGAACTACTCTTAAATCGGTATTATCTCCCCCCCCTTCAATGGCATAATAAAATATTATGGCTTTATGCTTAATCCGTGTATAGGTAAACTTTAGGTCCGAACAGCATTATTATCCAAAGATCCCCTTTATGTACATATCTCTATGGGGAATCATGCTTTAATTTTTCAAAGTATTAAATTAAATATCTTGAATAAAAAAAGGAAATTTGCTCTGATATAGAGTATAACCTGACTATCTTGGCGTACCCAAGTGAAATTACGATAAAAGAAAAGCATGGATATGGGGAGAGGTGGATAACTAGATTGGCATGTACTTAAAAAAGGGACTTACTTTATTTTAGAATTCCACAATGAAATACTGAATTTTCTAGCAATTATACTACTCCGATCCGAAATAAAAAAGAACCCTCAAATTATTTTGAGAAATTAAAGTAAGCACGCTATTCTAAATCGAAGTAAAGTCAAACTTTCTAGTATATTATATTACGGCTTTATTACATTCATAGAAAGGAGATAAAATGAGAAATCTTTGCCATCCAATCTGATTAGAATATCATAACATAAAGTATAAGTGGCAGAATTTTTTTTGTAGGAATGTTTTATCAATTCATTTTCATTTCATTTGTACCCCTGGCAAACTCGAACTTTCGTCCAAATGGTCTCTATTCATATGTATGAAATACATATATGAAATACGTATGTGGAGTTCCCTAGAATTTCATGTGATTCAGTAAACAGAATATAGATTCCATGATTGCTAGATCGATCCATAGGGATTGATGAAGAGTGAGCTGATAATGGAATTTTTCTTTGATAAACAGGAAACTTAAGATTAAGATGCTCCGGAATGGAAACGAGGGAATGTCCACAATACCCGGATTTAGTCAGATCCAATTCGAGGGATTTTGTAGGTTCATTAATCAAGCCTTGGCAGAAGAACTTGACAAGTTTCCAACAATTAAAGATCCAGATCACGAAATTGCATTTCAATTATTTGCGAAAGGATATCAACTGCTAGAACCCTCGATAAAAGAAAGAGATGCTGTGTATGAATCACTCACCTATTCTTCCGAATTATATGTATCTGCGAGATTAATTTTTGGTTTCGATGTGCAAAAGCAAACCATTTCTATCGGAAACATTCCTATAATGAATTCCTTAGGAACCTTTATTATAAATGGAATATACCGAATTGTGATCAATCAAATATTGCTAAGTCCTGGTATTTACTACCGCTCGGAATTAGATCATAAGGGAATTTCTATCTACACTGGCACTATAATATCAGATTGGGGGGGGAGATCGGAATTAGCAATTGATAAAAAAGAAAGGATATGGGCTCGCGTGAGTAGAAAACAAAAGATATCTATTCTAGTTCTATCATCAGCTATGGGTTCGAATCTAAGAGAAATTCTGGATAATGTTTCCTACCCTGAAATTTTCTTGTCTTTCCCGAATGCTAAAGAGAAGAAGAGGATTGAGTCAAAAGAAAAAGCTATTTTGGAGTTTTATCAACAATTTGCTTGTGTAGGTGGGGACCTGGTATTTTCGGAGTCCTTATGCGAGGAATTACAAAAGAAATTTTTTCAACAAAAATGTGAATTAGGAAGGATTGGTCGACGAAATATGAATCGGAGACTTAATCTTGATATTCCTCAGAACAATACATTCTTGTTACCACGAGATGTATTGGCCGCTACGGATCATTTGATTGGAATGAAATTTGGAACGGGTATACTTGACGATGACGATATGAATCACTTGAAAAATAAACGTATTCGTTCGGTTGCGGATCTGTTACAAGATCAATTCGGATTGGCTCTTGGTCGTTTACAACATGCAGTTCAAAAAACTATTCGTAGAGTATTCATACGTCAATCGAAACCGACTCCCCAAACTTTGGTAACTCCAACTTCAACTTCAATTTTATTAATAACTACTTATGAGACCTTTTTTGGCACATACCCGTTATCTCAAGTTTTTGATCAAACGAATCCATTGACACAAACTGTTCATGGGCGAAAAGTGAGTTGTTTAGGTCCTGGAGGGTTGACGGGGAGAACCGCAAGTTTTCGGAGCCGAGATATTCATCCGAGTCACTATGGGCGTATTTGTCCAATTGACACGTCTGAAGGAATCAATGTTGGACTTACTGGATCCTTAACAATTCATGCGAGAATTGATCACTTGTGGGGATCCATAGAGAGTCCGTTTTATGAAATATCTGCTGAGAAAGCAAAAGAAAAAAAAGAGAGACAGGTGGTTTATCTATCACCAAATAGAGATGAATATTATATGATAGCAGCAGGAAATTCTTTGTCCTTGAATCAAGGTATTCAGGAAGAACAGGTTGTTCCGGCTAGATACCGTCAAGAATTCTTGACTATTGCATGGGAACAGATTCATGTTAGAAGTATTTTTCCTTTCCAATATTTTTCTATTGGGGGTTCTCTCATTCCTTTTATTGAGCACAATGATGCGAATCGGGCTTTAATGAGTTCTAATATGCAGCGCCAAGCAGTTCCGCTTTCTCGGTCCGAGAAATGCATTGTTGGAACTGGATTGGAACGCCAAACAGCTCTAGATTCGAGGGTTTCCATTATAGCCGAACGCGAGGGAAAGATCATTTCTACTGATAGTCATAAGATACTTTTATCAAGTAGTGGGAAGACTATAAGTATTCCTTTAGTTAACCACCGTCGCTCTAACAAAAATACTTGTATGCACCAAAAACCCCGGGTTCCACGGGGTAAATCCATTAAAAAAGGACAAATTTTAGCAGAAGGAGCTGCTACAATTGGGGGCGAACTTGCTTTAGGAAAAAACGTATTAGTAGCTTATATGCCATGGGAAGGTTACAATTTTGAAGACGCAGTACTAATTAGCGAACGTTTGGTATATGAAGATATTTATACCTCTTTTCACATCCGGAAATATGAAATTCAGACGGATACGACAAGCCAGGGCTCCGCTGAAAAAATCACTAAAGAAATACCACATCTAGAAGAACATTTACTCCGCAATTTGGACAGAAATGGAGTTGTTAGGTTGGGATCCTGGGTAGAAACTGGTGATATTTTAGTAGGTAAATTAACGCCTCAGATAGCGAGCGAATCATCTTATATCGCGGAAGCTGGATTATTACGGGCCATATTTGGCCTTGAGGTTTCCACTTCAAAAGAAACTTCTCTGAAATTACCTATAGGTGGAAGAGGGCGCGTTATCGATGTGAAATGGATCCAAAGGGACCCGCTCGACATAATGGTTCGTGTATATATTTTACAGAAACGTGAAATCAAAGTTGGGGATAAAGTAGCCGGAAGACATGGGAATAAAGGGATCATTTCCAAAATTTTGCCTAGGCAAGATATGCCCTATTTGCAAGATGGAACACCCGTTGATATGGTCTTCAATCCCTTAGGAGTACCCTCCCGAATGAATGTGGGACAAATATTTGAAAGCTCGCTCGGATTAGCGGGGGATCTGCTAAAGAAACATTATAGAATAGCACCCTTTGATGAGAGATATGAGCAAGAGGCTTCAAGAAAACTTGTGTTTTCAGAATTATATGAAGCCAGTAAAGAAACAAAAAATCCATGGGTATTTGAACCCGAGTACCCGGGAAAAAGCAGAATATTTGATGGAAGAACAGGCGACCCCTTTGAGCAACCTGTTCTAATAGGGAAGTCCTATATCTTAAAATTAATTCATCAAGTTGATGAGAAAATTCATGGGCGTTCTACTGGGCCCTACTCACTTGTTACACAACAACCGGTTAGAGGAAGAGCCAAGCAAGGGGGACAACGAGTAGGAGAAATGGAAGTTTGGGCTTTAGAAGGATTTGGTGTTGCTCATATTTTACAAGAGATACTTACTTATAAATCTGACCATCTTATAGCTCGCCAAGAAATACTTAATGCTACGATCTGGGGAAAAAGAATACCTAATCATGAGGATCCTCCAGAATCTTTTCGAGTGCTCGTTCGAGAACTACGATCTTTGGCTCTAGAACTGAATCATTTCCTTGTATCTGAAAAGAACTTCCAGGTTAATAGGGAGGAAGTTTGATCGGAATAAATATAAATTCTTTTCTTATTTCTATTTTATGATTGACCAATATAAACATCAACAACTTCAAATTGGACTCGTTTCCCCTCAACAAATAAAGGCTTGGGCTAACAAAAACCTACCTAATGGAGAAGTCGTTGGCGAAGTCACAAGGCCCTCTACTTTTCATTATAAAACCGATAAACCAGAAAAAGATGGATTGTTTTGCGAAAGAATCTTTGGACCCATAAAAAGCGGGATTTGCGCTTGTGGCAATTCTCGAGCGAGCGGAGCTGAAAACGAAGACGAAAGATTTTGCCAAAAATGCGGGGTCGAATTTGTGGATTCTCGGATACGAAGATATCAAATGGGATACATCAAACTCGCATGTCCCGTGACTCATGTGTGGTATTTGAAAGGTCTTCCTAGTTATATCGCGAATCTTTTAGATAAACCTCTTAAGAAGTTGGAGGGCCTAGTATACGGCGATTTCTCTTTTGCTAGGCCCAGCACTAAAAAACCCACTTTTTTACGATTACGAGGTTTATTCGAAGAGGAAATTGCATCCTGTAACCACAGCATTTCTCCCTTTTTTTCTACCCCAGGCTTTGCAACATTTCGAAATCGGGAAATTGCGACAGGAGCAGGTGCTATTAGAGAACAATTAGCAGATTTGGATTTGCGAATTATTATAGAGAATTCTTTGGTCGAATGGAAGGAATTAGAAGACGAGGGGTATAGTGGAGATGAGTGGGAAGATAGAAAAAGACGAATAAGAAAAGTTTTTTTGATTAGACGCATGCAATTGGCGAAACATTTTATTCAAACAAATGTAGAACCAGAATGGATGGTTTTGTGCTTATTACCGGTTCTTCCTCCCGAATTGAGACCTATTGTTTATAGGTCTGGAGATAAAGTAGTGACTTCAGACATTAATGAACTTTATAAGAGAGTTATCCGTCGGAACAACAATCTTGCCTATCTATTAAAAAGAAGTGAATTAGCGCCAGCAGATTTAGTAATGTGCCAGGAAAAATTGGTACAAGAAGCCGTGGATACACTTCTTGATAGTGGGTCCCGCGGGCAACCGACGAGGGATGGTCACAATAAAGTATACAAATCACTTTCAGATGTAATTGAAGGTAAAGAGGGAAGGTTTCGCGAGACTCTGCTTGGGAAACGGGTCGATTACTCGGGGCGTTCTGTCATTGTTGTGGGTCCTTCGCTTTCATTACATCAATGTGGATTACCTCTAGAGATAGCAATAAAGCTTTTTCAGCTATTTGTAATTCGCGATTTAATCACGAAACGCGCCACTTCTAATGTAAGGATTGCTAAAAGGAAAATTTGGGAAAAAGAACCCATTGTATGGGAAATACTTCAAGAAGTTATGCGGGGACATCCTGTACTGTTAAATAGAGCACCTACCCTGCATAGATTAGGCATACAGGCCTTTCAACCCACTTTAGTAGAGGGGCGTACTATTTCTTTACACCCATTAGTGTGTAAGGGTTTCAATGCGGACTTTGATGGAGATCAAATGGCTGTTCATCTACCTTTATCCTTGGAAGCTCAGGCAGAAGCCCGTTTACTTATGTTTTCTCATATGAATCTCTTATCTCCCGCTATTGGGGATCCTATTTGCGTACCAACCCAAGACATGCTTATCGGGCTTTATGTATTAACGATTGGAAAGCGTCGAGGTATTTGTGCAAATAGATATAATAGTTGCAGAAACTACCCAAATCTAAAAGTAAATTACAATAATAATAATAATTTTAAATATAGGAAAGATAAAGAACCCCATTTTTCTAGTTCTTATGATGCACTGGGAGCTTATAGACAAAAACTAATCAGTTTAGATAGTCCCTTGTGGCTACGATGGAACCTGGATCAACGCGTCATTGGGTCAAGAGAAGTTCCGATTGAAGTTCAATATGAATCTTTGGGGACTTATCATGAGATTTATGCCCACTATCTAATAATGGGAAATAGAAAAAAAGAAATTCGTTCGATATACATTCGAACCACTCTTGGTCATATTTCTTTTTATAGAGAAATAGAGGAAGCCATACAAGGATTTAGTCAGGCCTATTCATACACTACCTAAACAAGAAAGTTAGATTCGGCGATGCCCCTCCCCTTTCGGGGGGCATTCCGATTTCCCTAGTATCATCATTATTTGCCACGCGAATCCAGATTGAGATTGAGGCAATTAAGTTAATTAAATTTTCGAATCACTGACTCAGGCCCATTGTCGAATCCTACTCAGCAATTGTCGAATCCTACTCAGCCGAAAAGGGGGTACTTATGTATGGCGGAACGGGCCAATCTGGTCTTTCATAATAAAGAGATAGACGGAACTGGTATGAAACGACTTATTAGCAGATTAATAGATCATTTTGGAATGGGATATACATCCCATATACTGGATCAACTAAAGACTCTGGGCTTCCATCAAGCCACTACTACATCGATTTCGTTAGGAATCGAGGATCTTTTAACAATACCCTCTAAGGGATGGTTAGTCCAAGACGCGGAACAACAGAGTTTTCTTTTGGAGAAACACTATTATTATGGGGCTGTACACGCGGTAGAAAAATTACGCCAATCTGTTGAGATATGGTATGCGACAAGTGAATATTTGAAACAAGAAATGAATTCAAATTTTCGGATAACGGATCCTTCTAATCCAGTCTATCTAATGTCTTTTTCAGGAGCCAGAGGAAATGCATCTCAAGTACACCAATTAGTAGGTATGAGAGGATTAATGTCGGACCCTCAAGGACAAATGATTGATTTACCTATTCAAAGCAATTTACGCGAGGGACTTTCTTTGACAGAATATATAATTTCCTGCTATGGAGCCCGCAAAGGGGTTGTAGATACTGCTGTGCGAACAGCAGATGCTGGATATCTTACACGTAGACTTGTTGAAGTAGTTCAACATATTATTGTGCGTAGAAGAGATTGTGGTACTATCCGAGGTATTTCTGTAAGTCCTCAAAATGGGATGACGGAAAAACTTTTTGTCCAAACACTAATTGGTCGTGTATTAGCAGACGATATATATATCGGTTCACGATGCATTGCCGCGCGAAATCAAGATATTGGAATTGGATTAGTCAATCGATTCATAACTGCCTTTCGAGCACAACCATTTCGAGCACAACCAATATATATTAGAACCCCCTTTACTTGCCGAAGCACTTCTTGGATCTGTCAATTATGCTATGGCCGGAGTCCTACTCATAGTGATCTGGTCGAATTGGGAGAAGCCGTAGGTATTATTGCAGGTCAATCAATTGGGGAGCCAGGGACTCAACTAACATTAAGAACTTTTCATACTGGCGGAGTATTCACAGGGGGTACTGCCGACCTTGTACGATCCCCTTCGAATGGAAAAATAAAATTCAATGAGAATTTGGTTCACCCCACACGTACCCGTCATGGGCAGCCTGCTTTTCTATGTTATATAGACTTGCATGTAACTATTCAGAGTCAAGATATTCTATATAGTGTGAATATTCCCTCAAAAAGCTTGATTCTAGTGCAAAATGATCAATATGTAAAATCCGAACAAGTAATTGCGGAGATTCGTGCCGGAACGTCCACTTTACATTTTAAAGAAAGGGTACAAAAGCATATTTATTCTGAATCAGACGGCGAAATGCACTGGAGTACTGATGTTTACCATGCGCCCGAATATCAATATGGTAATCTTCGCCGATTACCAAAAACAAGCCATTTATGGATATTGTCAGTAAGTATGTGCAGATCCAGTATAGCGTCTTTTTCACTCCACAAGGATCAAGATCAAATGAATACTTATGGTAAAAAAGATAGGGAAATTCTTGATTATTCAACGTCGGATCGAATCATGTCCAATGGCCATTGGAATTTTATCTATCCTTCTATTTTTCAAGATAATTCAGATTTGTTGGCGAAAAAGCGAAGAAATAGGTTCGTCATTCCATTACAATATCATCAAGAACAAGAGAAAGAACTAATATCCTGTTTTGGGATTTCGATTGAAATCCCCCTTATGGGTGTTTTACGTAGAAATACTATTTTTGCTTATTTTGACGATCCCCGATACAGAAAAGATAAAAAGGGTTCAGGAATTGTTAAATTTAGATATAGGACCCTAGAAGAAGAATATAGGACTCGAGCGGAAGACTCAGAAGAGGAATATGAGACCCTAGAAGACGAATACAGGACCCGAGAGGACGAATATGAATATGAAACCCTAGAAGAATCTAAATATGGAATCCTAGAAGACGAATACGAATATGAAACCCTAGAAGACGAATATGGGAGCCCAGAAAACGAATATGGGAACCCAGAGAACGAATATAGGACTTTAGAGAAAGACTCAGAAGAGGAATATGGGAGCCCAGAGAGCAAATATAGGACCCAAGAGGACGAATATGGAACTCTAGAGGAAGACTCAGAAGACGAATATGGCAGCCCCGGGGAAAGCGCAGAGGAAAAATATGGTACTTTAGAGGAAGACTCAGAAGAAGATTCAGAGGACGAATACGAGAGCCCAGAGGAAGATTCCATCTTAAAAAAAGAGGGTTTGATTGAGCATCGAGGAACAAAAGAATTTAGTCTAAAATACCAAAAAGAAGTAGATCGGTTTTTTTTCATTCTTCAAGAACTTCATATCTTGCCGAGATCTTCATCCCTAAAGATACTTGACAATAGTATTATTGGAGTGAATACACAACTCACAAAAAATACAAGAAGTCGACTAGGCGGACTGGTCCGAGTGAAGAGAAAAAAAAGCCATACGGAACTCAAAATATTTTCCGGAGATATTCATTTTCCTGAAGAGGCGGATAAGATATTAGGTGGCTGTTTGATACCGCCAGAAAGACAAAAAAAAGATTCTAAGGAATCAAAAAAAAGGAAAAATTGGGTCTATGTTCAACGGAAAAAAATTCTCAAGAGCAAGGAAAAGTATTTTGTTTCCGTTCGCCCTACAGTGGCATATGAAATGGACGAAGGAAGAAATTTAGCAACACTTTTCCCGCAGGATCTCTTGCAAGAAGAAAATAATCTCCAAATTCGACTTGTCAATTTTATTTCTCATGAAAATAGCAAGTTAACTCAAAGAATTTATCACACAAATAGTCAATTTGTTAGAACTTGCTTAGTAGTGAATTGGGAACAAGAAGAAAAAGAAAAGGCTGGTGCTTCCCTTGTTGAGGTAAGAGCAAATGATCTTATTCGCGATTTCCTAAGAATTGAGTTAGTCAAGTCCACTATTTCGTATACACGAAAAAGGTATGGTAGGACAAGTGCAGGACCGATTCCCCATAATAGGTTAGATCGCGCCAATATCAATTCTTTTTATTCCAAGGCGAAGATTGAATCACTTAGCCAACATCCAGAAGCTATTGGCACTTTGTTGAATCGAAATAAAGAATACCACTCTTTGATGATTTTGTCGGCATCCAACTGTTCTCGAATTGGTTTATTCAAGAATTCAAAACATCCCAATGCGATAAAAGAATGGAATCCTAGAATTCCTATTCGAGAAATTTTTGGGCCCTTAGGCGCTATTGTAGCTAGTATATCGCATTTTTCTTCATCTTACTATTTACTAACGCATAATAAAATCCTGTTAAAAAAATATTTGTTCGTTGACAATTTAAAACAAACCTTCCAAGTACTTCAAGAACTTAAATACTCTTTAATAGATGAAAATAAAAGGATTTCTAATTTCGATAGTAACATAATGTTGGATCCATTCCTTTTGAATTGTCACTTTGTCCATCATGATTCTTGGGAAGAGACATTGGCAATAATTCACCTTGGACAATTTATTTGTGAAAATGTATGTCTATTTAAATCGCACATAAAAAAATCCGGTCAAATTTTCATTGTAAATATGAATTCCTTTGTTATAAGAGCAGCTAAACCTTATTTGGCCACTACAGGAGCAACTGTTAATGGTCATTATGGAGAAATCCTTTACAAGGGAGATAGGTTAGTTACGTTTATATATGAAAAATCGAGATCTAGTGACATAACGCAAGGTCTTCCAAAAGTGGAACAAATCTTTGAAGCGCGTTCAATTGATTCATTATCCCCGAATCTCGAAAGGAGAATTGAGGATTGGAATGAGCGTATACCAAGAATTCTTGGGGTCCCTTGGGGATTCTTGATTGGAGCTGAGCTAACCATAGCCCAAAGTCGTATCTCTTTGGTTAATAAAATCCAAAAGGTTTATCGATCCCAAGGGGTACAGATCCATAATAGACATATAGAGATTATTATACGCCAAGTAACATCAAAAGTGCGGGTTTCCGAAGATGGAATGTCTAATGTTTTTTCGCCTGGGGAATTAATCGGACTATTGCGAGCGGAACGAGCAGGACGAGCTTTGGATGAATCGATCTATTATCGGGCAATCTTATTGGGAATAACAAGGGCTTCCCTGAATACCCAAAGTTTCATATCTGAAGCAAGTTTTCAAGAAACTGCTCGAGTTTTAGCAAAAGCTGCCCTACGAGGTCGCATTGATTGGTTGAAAGGCTTGAAAGAAAACGTAGTTCTGGGGGGGATTATACCTGTTGGTACCGGATTCCAAAAATTTGTGCATCGTTCCCCACAAGACAAGAACCTTTATTTCGAAATAAAAAAAAAAAATCTATTCGCGTCGGAAATGAGAGATTTTTTGTTTCTCCATACAGAATTAGTTTCTTCAGATTCTGACGTAACAAACAATTTTTATGAGACATAAGAACCCCCATAAAAATATTTTTTACTTTACTAGACTTTTGAACTTAGAACACTAACAGGTCAAATTTTAGATTTTTAAGATTTTTATTTTAATAAGTAAAACAAGTCAGTTAATTCATTAAGGTGGTTATGTTTATACCATGTATCAATGGCCAACTCTTATCTTAGTACAAGGTTCTCTCGGAACAATTATTATTTATTTCAAGCTATTTCGGATCTTTCTTAATCTTCAAAAAGAACTAAATTCCGTAATGGAATGGTAGGATTAAAAAAAAGGAAGTGTGGAAAAAATGACAAGAAGATATTGGAACATTAATTTGAAAGAGATGATAGAAGCAGGAGTTCATTTTGGTCATGGTATTAAGAAATGGAATCCTAAAATGGCCCCTTACATTTCGGCAAAGCGTAAAGGTACTCATATTATAAATCTCGCTAGAACGGCTCGTTTTTTATCAGAAGCTTGTGATTTAGTTTTTGATGCAGCAAGTCAGGGAAAAAGTTTCTTAATTGTTGGTACCAAAAAAAGAGCAACAGATTTAGTAGCATCAGCTGCAATAAGGGCTCGTTGTCATTATGTTAATAAAAAGTGGTTCAGTGGTATGTTTAACGAATTGGTCGATTACGAAAACTAGACTTTCTCAATTTAGAGACTTAAGAGCAGAAGAAAAAATGGGAAAATTCCACCATCTCCCAAAAAGAGATGTGGCAATCTTGAAGAGAAAATTATCTACTTTGCAAAGGTATCTCGGCGGGATCAAATATATGACGAGATTGCCAGACATTGTGATCGTCCTTGATCAGCAAAAAGAGTATATAGCTCTTCGGGAATGTGCCATTTTGGGGATTCCTACTATTTCTTTAGTCGATACAAATTGTGACCCGGATCTCGCGAATATATCGATTCCAGCCAACGATGACACTATGACTTCAATTCGATTGATTCTTAACAAATTAGTATTTTCAATTTGTGAGGGCCGTTCTCTCTATATAAGAAATCGTTGATTAAGAATATATAGTGAATTCTTGGGCAACTGCGTAAATTTATGGAATCACTTACTTTACTATATCTTTTTTTTTGCATAGAATTTTTTTTGCATAGAAAAAAGAAGGGGAATATTGATATATATTAGAGGGTATTGATATATATTATGATCTGATGTGCTTTCTTGGTATCCTAAATATAAGATTAATACTTCAAGTTGCTGAGTTGAGAAAGAGATGGTTGAATCAAAAGAATTCCTTTTTTGAAGTTCAATTTTTATCAGAGGACAATATGAATATTATACCTTGTTCCATTAAAACACTCAAGGGGGTTATACGATATATCGGGTGTAGAAGTAGGCCAACACTTCTATTGGCAAATAGGAGGTTTCCAAATTCATGCCCAAGTACTCATCACTTCTTGGGTCGTAATTACTATCTTGCTAGGTTCAGTTGTCATAGCTGTTCGGAATCCACAAACCATCCCGACCGACGGTCAGAATTTTTTTGAATATGTCCTTGAGTTTATTCGAGACTTGAGCAAAACTCAGATTGGAGAAGAATATGGTCCCTGGGTTCCCTTTATTGGAACTATGTTCCTTTTTATTTTTGTTTCGAATTGGTCGGGTGCTCTTTTACCTTGGAAAATTATAGAGTTACCCCATGGGGAATTAGCAGCGCCCACGAATGATATAAATACTACTGTTGCTTTAGCTTTACTCACGTCAGCGGCATATTTTTATGCTGGTCTTAGCAAAAAAGGATTGAGCTATTTCGAGAAATATATTAAACCAACTCCAATCCTTTTACCAATTAACATCCTAGAAGATTTCACAAAACCATTATCGCTTAGCTTTCGACTTTTCGGGAATATATTGGCGGATGAATTAGTCGTTGTTGTTCTTGTTTCTTTAGTCCCCTTAGTAATCCCTATACCGGTCATGTTTCTTGGATTATTTACAAGCGGTATTCAAGCTCTTATTTTTGCAACATTAGCCGCAGCCTATATAGGTGAATCCATGGAGGGTCATCATTGAATTGACTCTTTTTGGAAATAGTATTTTTTTTTTTTTGCAGCTTAGCTCAATTCATGCATGGTTCCAGATAATCTGCTTGGTTGCAAAAAAATAGTTAGAAATGCGTATGAATATATAGCCTAGAGTTGTAGGAGAGAGAATAGAATAGACTATATTATGGAATTTTCAAAGTATATATGCATTAAGGAGGGTGGAGTCAGGCTAGATCTATACTATAATATCCTTAATGTCTATAAGTGGAGT
>NW_028259493.1:32500-50560 GCF_056163025.1 Triticum urartu | reverse complement strand
CTAGAGCCTCCGGTATCACAGCCGAGACAGCGACGGGTTCTCCACCCATACGGGGATGGAGCGACAGAAGTATGGAAATAGGATAAGGTAGCGGCGAGACGAGCCGTTTAAATAGGTGTCAAGTGGAAGTGCAGTGATGTATGCAGCTGAGGCATCCTAACGAACGAACGATTTGAACCTTGTTCCTACACGGCCTGATCAAATCGATCAGGCACTTGCCATCTATCTTCATTGTTCAACTCTTTGATGAAAAGATGAAAAAACCAAAAAAAAGCTCTGCCCTTCCATCTCTTGGATAGATAGAGAGGGAGGGCAGAGGCCTTTGGTGTCCCTTTCAGTCAAGAATTGGGGCTTCACAATTACTAGCCAATATTTATCTCATGCCTTTCCTCGTTCATGGTTCGATATTCTGGTGTCCTAGGCGTAGAGGAACCACACCAATCCATCCCGAATTTGGTGGTTAAACTCTACTGCGGTGACGATACTGTAGGGGAGGTCCTGCGGCAAAATAGCTCGATGCCAGAATGATAAAAAGCTTAACACCTCTTATTTGACTTTTTCACTATTTTGAAATAAGAAAAAGATCCAAATCTAAAATGCAAAGGTCGTCTTATTCAAAACCTCAATCATCACATCCCCTCTCTCCCACTTCACACCTCGGAACGCACTGTTCTTATAGAGAGAAAGGCGCTTTCCCATCTTCTTAACCTGAAATGAAGGGGTACCCCCGGGAAGAGATCCAGTGGAGACAGCTGGGCCTGTAGCTCAGAGGATTAGAGCACGTGGCTACGAACCACGGTGTCGGGGGTTCGAATCCCTCCTCGCCCACAGCCTTCCAAAGGGGGAAGGGCCTTTACTTTCCCCCTGAGGGTAGGAAAATCATGATCGGGATAGCGGACGTAAAGCTATTGAACTTAGGTATGCTCTTTCCTTTTGTCGAAGTGGAATCGTAGAACAGAATGTGATACGATGAGATAGAATGCAATAGAAATAGAAACAAGGATAGCGAACGGGTTACCTACTCCTAAGGGTCAAAGCAAGCCCTTTAATTCAATTCTTTATTCTTACATTAAAATTCTTACATTAAAGAATGAATAAAATCTCCCCAAGTAGGATTCGAACCTACGACCAGTCAGTTAACAGCCGACCGCTCTACCACTGAGCTACTGAGGAACAAGGGGGGATTCGACCTCCTAGAGTTCAACTCCCGCTCTCAACCCATGAACAATATGAGTCCGAAGCTTCTTTCGTAACTCCCATAATTTCTTCGTAGTGGCTCCGTTCCATGCCTCATTTCATAGGGAAGCCCAAAGTGGCTCTATTTCATTCTATTTCACTTCCTAGCACTTCCTATCATTTAATATCCATCCCTTTGGTCTTATTGACATAAGAGATGTCATTTATAGTCTATCTCTTTCTATATATGGAAAGTCAAGAAATTCTCATCGAAACATCGAGAAATTGTGCATATAGAAAACTCTAAAGAAAGAAAAAAAGGAGACCCATGCCATGATTTTCAAATCTTTTCTATTTAGTAGTCTAAGTTTCTCGATGAGGATAATTAATTCGGTCGTTGTGGTCGGACTCTATTATGGATTTCTGACTACATTCTCCATAGGTCCCTCTTAGATCTTCTTTCTCCAATCTTGGATTAGGGAAGAAGGAGATATTCGCGACTACTGGCGATTTCATTATGGGGCAGCTCATGATCTTCATATCGATCTATTATCCACCTCTGTATCTATTCTTTCTTAGCTAAACAGGTGGAAGATCTATCCAATTTGGTTATATTATATCATGGACTCGAAAAACGGATCTGAATTTGACTGAAATGCACGATCTTCACAGGTATCACTTTTCACGATACCTAAAAGGTGGAATAGCGATTTTCGAACCATTTCCTATAAGAGAATGGTTTCCATTACTTTGAGAAATGGATTCTTATATCAAACTATAGCTATTGCATTAAAGAAGAAAAGAAACTAATAGAAGTCGAAGACGCGGAATGATAGTGAATAGAGAGAAAGATTCTTCTGATTTTCTTGTTTCTATCTACTAGACGCCGTAGAGAATTGAGAATTTTCATGTCTTTCAATTCTCGTACTCGTAATTGGAAAGTTATGGAAGGAGACCCATCATTTTGCAATGAAAACAACATATAAAACTCTGGACAATTTCGAAATCAGGCCAAGCGTCTTAATACATATGCAAAAAAATTCATTATTGGCCCACCATTGATTAGAAGATTTAGCTTGTATGAATCGCTATTGGTTTGATACGAATAATGACAATCGTTTCAGTATGTTAAGGATACAGATGTATCCACAATTCATTTAGAGTTACTTAATAGTCTATTTCTTATACCATATCTCTATCCCGTGAAATTCTCGAGCCAAAAGATGGATGCATATGCTGTGTTTCATTTTGCTAAATGATATCAATTAAATGGTGTATCAATTCCATAAATTGCATATAGCAATAAATAAATCAGCAAAATTCTTTCTAATATTTTAGATAGAAGAAACATTTCTTCTATCTAAAATATTAGAAAGAATGTACCCTTCTATCCAAATCCAATTTGCATCGATAAAATAAATCCAAATTCCAGTAGTAGATGAATAATTGCAAATTTGTGTGTGTACGAGATTAGAATAACTTCAAAATAACTGACATAATTTTGTATTTTTCCTGATCAGAAAAATACATGAAAAAGAAAGGAGGTAGAAAAATTTTTGGATTTATGGTTAAAGAAGAAAAAGAAGAAAACAGGGGTTCTGTTGAATTTCAAGTATTCAGTTTCACCAATAAGATACGGAGACTTGCTTCACATTTGGAATTACACAAAAAAGATTTTTCATCGGAAAGAGGTCTACGAAGACTTTTGGGAAAACGTCGACGTTTGCTGGCTTATTTGGCAAAGAAAAATAGAGTACGTTATAAGAAATTAATCGGTCAGTTGAATATTCGGGAGCAGTAATTTAATCGTTCAAATTTTTTTCTTGTTTTATTATTTTTTTAGTAGTCTTATAGTAGTCTTAGATTTTTCATTTTGATGAGCCTCGCTTTGAGGAATTCATGGAATAATCCATTTTCATGGAATAATGAATTAAGGAAGAAAGGATATGAGTCTACCGCTTACAAGAAAAGATCTCATGATAGTCAATATGGGCCCTCAACACCCATCAATGCATGGTGTTCTTCGACTGATCGTTACTCTCGATGGTGAGGATGTTATTGATTGTGAACCCATATTAGGGTATTTACACAGAGGAATGGAAAAAATCGCGGAAAACCGAACTATTATACAATACTTACCTTATGTAACAAGGATATAGAGAGATTGTAGAAAGGGGATAGGATAGTTATTTTTGCAAGAGACTTGTTGTAAATTCCTTAACTTAAGAAAGAAAAAAGAATAAAAACACAGATACATAACATAAAAAAAAGAATAAATAAGACGAGATTCGACCTCCCCCTACATATTTAATTTCCTCTCCTATACAAAAACTAGCAAGACCCACTCCATTGGTAATTCCATCAATAACACCCTTATCAAAAAACTCCGTGAGTTCGGTTAACCCTCTTATACCGAGGGTAAAGACCCTAGTATAGAAAATATCTATATAACCACGATTATATGACCAACTGTATATATTTTTTTTTACTTGATCTAAAAATTCTTTTTTAGGATTTCCTTTGTAAAAAGAGTTTATTAAATCCAAATTCTGAAAAAAAGAATAAGCGGATCCATAGAAGATATATGCTATGAATAAACCAAAGATAGCTAGACTTACAGAAGAAATTGCATTAGTAATAAATTCATATGAATTTACAAAAGAATTAGAACTTTCCTGGGTAAAGTTTATTGAGGGAGTTAACCACTTTGATAATATGGTTAACTCTGCTATTCCATTACCAATTCCTCCATTATCAAAAGAGATTCCTATGAATCCAATGAACAAAGTGAAAAGTAGTAATATAAGAAGAGGAAATAACATAGTATTTCCCGTTTCATGCGGATAGGCAAAAGTTTTTTTAGCCCCAAAAGACGTAGTAAAGGATCCTATCCTATTTCTTGTATTACCTTGAATTTTTGGTATATTTTGTGAAAAAAAAGAAACTCCACTCTTCGTTGTTGATAAAACGAAATCCCTATTCACTCCTTTGGGTATCCTTTTTCCCCATAAGGATATTGAATACAAGGAACTCTCTTTAGTGCTACTGTAATTTTGAAAATGAACACGCAAATACCCATCAAATGTAAGTAAATATATCCGAAACATATAAAAGGCAGTTAATCCTGCAGTAAAGGAGGCTATTATTCCAAAAAAGGGCGAATACAACCAACTATTACTAAGGATTTCATCTTTGGACCAGAAGCAAGCAAGAGGTGGAATACCACAAAGAGAAAGTGTACCCCATAAAAAAGTAGTTCTTGTGATTGGAATGTATTTTCTTAAACCGCCCATAAGAACCATATTTTGACTTTTATCTGGTGAATATCCAACAAGAGGTTCCATTGAATGAATAACGGATCCGGATCCCAAGAACAATAAAGCTTTTGAATAAGCATGAGTGATCAAATGGAATAAAGCAGCTTGATAAGAACCTATACCTAGAGCTAACATCATATAACCCAATTGAGACATTGTAGAATAGGCTAAGCTTCTTTTAATATCTCTCTGAGCAAGAGCTAAAGTAGCTCCTAAGAATAGTGTTATTGTACCTACTAAAGAAATAAAACTCATTATCAAAGGTAAAGATATGAAAAGAGGAAGAAGTCGAGCTAGAAGAAAAATTCCCGCAGCAACCATAGTTGCTGCGTGTATAAGAGCCGAAATAGGAGTGGGCCCTTCCATAGCATCGGGTAACCATACGTGAAGAGGGAATTGTGCGGATTTCGCAACTGCACCAAGGAATAATAAAAAAGCACACAAAGTAGTAAGTAAAGAGTTAATTCCATTATTAGGAATCCAGTTATTAGCTATTTTGAACAAATCCCTAAACTCTAAACTACCTGTTATCCAAAAAAAACCTAAAATTCCTAATAATAGACCAAAATCCCCTACACGATTAGTTACAAAAGCTTTTTGACAAGCACTCGCTGCGATTGGTCGTGTAAACCAAAAGCCTATCAATAAATAAGAACACATTCCCACGAGTTCCCAAAAAAAATAAATTTGTATCAAATTGGAGCTAGTAACCAATCCCAACATGGAAGTATTGAAAAAACTTATATAAACAAAAAATCTCAAATATCCTTCATCGTGAGACATATAACCATCACTATAAATAAGAACCAGGATTCCTACAGTAGTAATTAGTATTAACATAATAGAAGTAAGTGGGTCAATCAAGTATCCAAATTCTAAAGAAAAATCATTATTGACGGTCCAAGACCATAGATATTGATAGATCGAACTTCCATTTATTTGTTGAATAGACAGTTGAACTGAGAATACCATAGCTATACTTAAGAGTAAAACACTAGGAAAAGCCCATATGCGACGAAGATTTTTTGTTGCTGTCGGAATAAGAATAAGGCCAAATCCCATTGACATAATAACTGGAAGTGGGAGAAGAGGGATTACCCATGCATATTGATATGTATGTTCCATAAGAAAAGAAATTGCAATTTTTACTTCAATTTTTACTTCAATTTTTCTATAAAATTGTTTCCGATTCACCAAACCAATTCTTATCTCTTTCTGAAAGAATAAATAAAAAGAATAAGAAAAAATACTGAAATTCTTAATTTTTCCAAAATTTATCTCATTGAAATAATTAAAAATTAAGAATGGGTTTAGTTGGTTAAATTAAAAAAGTTAATAAAATAACTAGGTAACGAAGTTATTTTATTAACTAAATAAAGATATTTATAAAAATAAAAAAAAAAAAGTGGAATCATTTTACTTTCTATTCATAATTCATTTTTATATTTCTTTAAAACAAAGATGAAACAGCTCTCTTGTTCCATAATTAACTGATTGAGTGAATTCCAATGAAAACCTATGTTTATAAGAAATTATCGAATAGTCCTTACTTCATATAGAACTAAAATTCTAATGACTATAAATTACCTAAGTTTTAGAATGTCTTGTTTAAGAGACTCAGTATTTTTTGTTTTGATTGGAATTCCTTTCCTTTATGGAATACCATTCTGAACTTAATTAACTATTTTCATTTTCCCTTCTTTTTATCCCCCCGTCTTATCTTATATGGGGGATAGGCTTCCATACCATATATCTATATATGGAGTATACTTGATATATAAATAGATATAAATAGATTTAAATGAGAAACCCTTCTATATATTCTATATTATTAAAAAAAAAGTATAAAATATATAAAGAAAAAATGTTAAAAAATTCTTGTTGTCTTATCCGCATTAGACAAAATGAAGTAAAAAATAATTCAAAATTTAAGTATCTTTCAGTATCTAAGTATAAATACTAATAAAAAGAAGAAAGAAGGATTGATTTGCAGCAATAGATGTCTTTCACATACAACTAGAAAAAAGTAATTTCCTTTTTGAATGGCAGTTCCAAAAAAACGTACTTCAATGTCAAAAAAGCGTATTCGTAAAAATATTTGGAAGAAAAAGACTTATTTTTCCATAGTACAATCTTATTCTTTAGTAAAATCAAGATCATTTTCGAGCGGTAATGAGCATCCAAAACCAAAGGGTTTTTCTGGGCAACAAACAAATAATAAGATTTTGGAATAATATGAATTGACTTATCAAAAAAGAATTCCAATTATTTAATAATTTGGATTCTTCTTTGAATGTACTTTTATGTGTCGAATTACTCGGTACAATATTCTTAGAACAAAAAACCCCTCTTATCTTATATATACAAGAAAAAAAAAGTTTTGTTTGGTATACTGTGTGCTAAGTATTCTTTTCCTATCAATGAACTTTTCATAATTTTCCTAATAGAATCCTCATATTCTATTAGGAAAATTATGAAAAGTGGAGTATTCTTACAATAGGACTTACAACTTCCACCTATCTTCTCCAAAATCATAAGGTTAGTAAATCTTATTAATAAGAGCATAAAGACTTTCATTCTAGAAATTTTTAAAAAATCCAAAAAGCCTTTTCTATTTATCCATTTTATTTTAATTTCATCATTAAATAGAAACCCTTTTGGATTTTTTTCATTGTATTGAAAGAATTTTCAAAATGTAAAGGGGAAATTAATTAGAAAAAATTAGTTCTATAATTGCAAGTTAGAAAAAAGAAGTTCCAACTCTTTCAAGCAGTGTTTGTGTTTCTATTGGGCAAAGCAAGAGTTTATTGTAAAAAAAAAAAATGGAAACGATACTACCAAACGAAGTCTATTTTAATGAAAACTCTAATGTTCCTAAATTTTATGGACTTTCCCAATATCGACGATTCCCAAGATAATAGCTATTATTCTTTTAAGTTACCTATTATTTGAAGTTAGCCGCCATGGTGAAATTGGTAGACACGCTGCTCTTAGGAAGCAGTGCTCAAGCATCTCGGTTCGAATCCGAGTGGCGGCATTCTTGAAAAAGAATACAATAGATTAGAAATCAATTCGAAATTTACAATTTTGTAATGGGACCTTCCCCTTATGCTATTTGCAACTTTAGAACATATACTAACTCATATCTCTTTCTCAACGATTTCAATTGTGATTACGATTCATTTTATAACCTTATTAGTTCGTGAACTTGGAGGATTACGCGATTCGTCAGAAAAAGGAATGATAGTTACTTTTTTCTCTATAACAGGATTCTTAGTTTCTCGTTGGGCTTCCTCGGGACATTTTCCATTAAGTAATTTATATGAGTCATTGATCTTCCTTTCATGGGCCCTGTATATTCTTCATACCATTCCTAAAATACAGAACTCTAAAAATGATTTAAGCACAATAACTACGCCAAGTACTATTTTAACGCAAGGCTTTGCCACATCGGGTCTTTTAACTGAAATGCATCAATCCACGATACTAGTACCTGCTCTACAATCTCAGTGGTTAATGATGCATGTCAGTATGATGTTATTAAGCTATGCAACTCTTTTGTGCGGATCCTTATTATCTGCCGCTATTCTAATCATTAGATTTCGAAATAATTTCCATTTCTTTTCTAAAAAGAAAAAAAATGTTTTAAATAAAACATTTTTCTTTAGTGATATTAAATATTTTTATGCAAAAAGAAGTGCTTTAAAAAGAACCTCTGTCCCTTCATTTCCAAATTATTACAAATATCAATTAACGGAGCGTTTGGATTCTTGGAGTTATCGTGTCATTAGCCTAGGATTTACCCTTTTAACCGTAGGTATTCTTTGTGGAGCAGTATGGGCTAATGAGGCCTGGGGATCCTATTGGAATTGGGATCCTAAGGAAACTTGGGCATTTATTACTTGGACCATATTCGCAATTTATTTACATAGTAGAACAAATCCAAATTGGAAGGGTACGAATTCTGCACTTATAGCTTTGATAGGATTTCTTATAATTTGGATTTGTTATTTTGGTATAAATCTATTAGGAATAGGCTTACATAGTTATGGTTCGTTTACATTAACACCTAAATGATTACATAAAATAAAACCTTCATGAAATGAAGGTTTTTACTTTTATGTTTTATTTGAGAACCCCTTGAACGCCTTATCAAAGGGTTCTCAAAAATTCGAGATAGATCTAATTATACTTTTTTACTTATTTCTGCATTATATACTTTTTTACTTATTTCTGCATTAATAGAGCAGACGAGTAAAAAAAAGCAAACCTATTTAGGATAATAATTGGATAAGAGAGCCTCTACCCTGTCAACGGATAGGGAGAGAACAAAATCTGGATAAATACCAATTCCTATTACTGGTAAAAAGATACAGATTAAAATAAAGAGTTCTCGTGGTCCAGAATCCACAAAATTTGCGTTTGGAACATTAAATAGCTTGTATCCATAGAACATCTGGCGTAACATAGATAATAAATAAATAGGAGTTAATATCATTCCAATTGCCATTACAAAAGTAATTAGTGTTTTTGGCATTAACAGAAATTTTGGACTAGTAATTAGTCCAAAAAATACTACTAATTCTGCGACAAAACCACTCATTCCTGGTAAGGCAAGAGAAGCCATTGAAAAGCTACTAAACATGGTAAAAATTTTAGGCATTGGGATAGATATTCCCCCCAGTTCTTCGAGATAAACAAGACGCATTCTATCAGAAGCGGTTCCTGCCAAGAAAAAAAGTGTAGCACCAATAAATCCATGGGATAATATTTGTAAAATAGCTCCATTGAGTCCAATGTTGGTTATGGAACCAATTCCTATAATTATGAAACCCATGTGAGATACAGAGGAATAAGCTATTCTTTTTTTGAAATTTCGTTGACCAAGAGAAGTTGAAGCTGCATAGATTATTTGGATCGCTCCTATTATTACTAACCAGGGCGAAAATAGATAATGAGCATGAGGTAACAATTCCATGTTGATCCGAATCAATCCATATGCTCCCATCTTTAATAATATTCCCGCTAAAAGCATACATGTACTATAATGTGCTTCCCCATGGGTATCTGGTAACCACGTATGTAGGGGTATAATCGGCAATTTGACAGCATAAGCAATAAGGAAGCCAAAATATAAAAGTATTTCCAAGGTTGCAGGGTATGATTGATTAATTAATCTTTCCAAATCTAATCCTGGTTCGTTGGAACCATATAAGCCCATACCCAGAACTCCGATTAAGAAAAAAATGGAACCGCCTGCAGTATACAAAATAAACTTTGTAGCTGAATATAGACGCCTCTTCCCCCCCCACATGGATAAAAGTAAGTAAACAGGAATTAATTCTAACTCCCACATGATAAAAAAAAGTAAAAGGTCTCGCGAAGAAAATAATCCTATTTGACCACTATACATTGCGAGCATCAGGAAATAGAATAATCGCGAATTCCGTGTAATTGGCCAAGCTGCTAAAGTAGCTAAAGTAGTGATAAATCCTGTCAATAAAATAGATCCTAATGAAAGTCCATCGATTCCCAATCTCCAGTGGAAATCGAAGACATCTATCCATTTATAATCCTCCTTTAATTGGATTAAGGGATCCTCCAGTTGGAAATGATAACAGAACGCATAAGTCATTAGAAGGAATTCTAATAAACAAATAGATATAGTATACCACCTAACGACTTTGTTTCCCTTATGAGGTAAAAAGAAAATTAATGAACCTGCAAATATCGGCAAAACAACAAGTATTGTTAACCAAGGAAAATAACTCATGATAAAGTGATAAAGACAAGATACGTTTTGACCAGAAAAGCCCGTGCTCGATTATTTCGAGCACAGGCTTCTTCGGTAAAGAGGAATCAGACGATTCGAGTGAAGTTTTTTGTAACGTATCAATAAGATAGAGCCATGCTACGTGTTGTTTCAGGCCCTAAATAAACGCGGACACTTAAAAAATCTGTCGGGCAGGCAGATTCACATCTCTTACAACCCACACAATCTTCGGTTCTCGGCGCGGAAGCAATTTGCTTGGCTTTACATCCATCCCAGGGTATCATTTCTAATACATCTGTTGGACAAGCTCGTACACATTGAGTGCATCCTATACATGTATCGTAAATTTTTACGGAATGTGACATTGGATCTATAAATTTTTCTTTTCAACATAAAATTTTTCGATCTGGTAAAAATGAAATTAGTACTTAATGAGTCATATGTATTGTAGACACCAGACGAAGCAATGGTTTATCCAAACTTCAAAAAAAAAAATCTATTTTTTAATCTGTTTGTGAGAAAGCGTGAAGAGAGCCAAGAGACTTTAATTTTGGATTTCAACAATAAATAAGAAATAAGAAAGAATTTTACGAATTGTACAGACGAATTCGAATTAGCCAATAAATTGGCTATCGTCTTTTCAATATAAATTATTGCAATATTCAAATTGCAATATCAATGAATTACAAATACAAAAATTCATTTAAGTGAAAAAGAATACTATGCAATAATCTACTAAAAAAAATGGATATTCTCAAATAATACTAAGAAAATAGTATTGATTTCTATTTATTTTAATATGTGCGCCTTTGTTTAGAGGATTCTATGTCTAATTATTCAAAAGTCTAATTATTCAATAAATTAGATTGATTGATACGAGTGGATTTCCTATTACGATGGATGGAAGAAAGAATGGATAGTCCAATAGCGGCTTCAGCAGCTGCAAGGGCTATAACAAAAATTGCGAAAATATCTCCTTTTAATTGGCGACTATCAAATAGATCAGAAAATGTTACGAGATTTAGATTAATTGAATTCAGTATAAGTTCAAGACATATTAGAGCTCTAACCATGTTTCGGCTTGTGATCAATCCATAGATACCAATCGAAAATAAATAGACACTCAAAAAAAGTACATGCTCAAACATCATTAACTAACTCCTTATCAATCTCGATTCATTTCAATATGAGGGCAAGAATTGAACCGATTCAATTAATTACAATAGAACAATTACACAACAAAAGAAAAAAAAAAAAAAAAAAAAGGAGGTATTTGTTGGCAGTAGATGGATTTTACTAAATCAAAATTGTGATTCTTTAGTTATTTATTTTAGATTTGCAATTCTTATAATTTGTACTTTTTCTAAGTTTTCTTATTGCCGAGCCATAGTAATTGCACCTATTAAAGAAACTAGAAGAATTATGGAAATGAGTTCAAACGGAAGATAAAAATCGGTTGCTAAATGAATTCCAATTTGTTGAACATTATTTATGAGACCCTGTTCTACTATTTGGTTTGATCTTGTAGTCCAAAGAATTCCATACCACGACGTATCTGGGATAGTAGTCATTAGTGAAAAAACAATAGTTATACAAACGAGTGAAGTGAACCCATCTCCAATAGTCCAATAATTCTTATCTTTAGACCATTCTGAGCCATTTACGAACATTACAGCGAATATGATCAAGACATTTATGGCTCCCACATAAATAAGAAGTTGTGCGACAGCTACAAAGTAGGAATTTAATAAAAAATAGAATAAGGATATACAAACAAGAACTAATCCCAGCGAAAAGGCAGAATAAATGGGGTTGGTAAGTAATACTACTCCTAGACCCCCTAGTAGAAGAACAAATCCCCCAAATAGCATAAGAATCTCATGTATTGGTCCAGGTAAATCCATTATGGATAAAAAGAAATTAATAGTATAAAATTTTTCATGAACTGACTAAAACTAAAGGATTCAAGGAAGGAAAAAAGGATTAGGGTATTTTTTTGTGTATAAACTTATAGTTATAAATTATATTATATCACGAAAATCTAGTCTGATTTAAAATAAGAAATAATTTCCAATAAGCAGTAGTTTTTCGTTTTTCTTTATAGTTTAATTTTAAAGTTTAATAAAGAATTATTAGATTTTTATAACAGAAAGACAAAATCAAAGTTTAGTAATCAGTAATCGTTCTTGAATTCGAAGATTTTTCTTTGTTTATTTTACTTTCAGACGAATTCCTAATTGTTTGAATTGTGTAATCTCCCATTATGGAGATTGGTAACCGACTTAAAGCAATTTGATTGTAATTCAATTCATGACGATCATAGGTAGAAAGTTCATATTCTTCAGTCATTGATAAACAGCTTGTTGGACAGTACTCAACACAATTGCCACAAAATATACAAACTCCGAAATCAATACTATAATTAAGCAATTGTTTTCTTTTAATATCCTTTTCAAATCTCCAATCCACAACGGGTAAATCTATCGGACATACGCGAACACATACTTCACAAGCAATACATTTATCAAATTCAAAGTGGATTCGCCCTCGGAAACGCTCTGGTGTAATTGATTTTTCATAAGGGTAGTGAATCGTTATAGGTAAACGATTTGTGTGGGATAAGGTAGTTATGAAACTTTGACCTATGTACCTTGTAGCACGTATTGTTTGTTGACCATAACTCATGAACCCAGTTACCATAGGGAACATATTCATTCTAAATATCTATGAAAAAGATATGTTTCTTTCTCTTGTTTGAGAGAGCTTTTGTGTTGAAAATATTCTTACTATTATTGTATTATCTTATTTATAGTGAAACAAGTTGAGAAGAGGTTGTTAATAAGAGATTGCCCAGGGAAATAGGTAAAAGAAATTTCCATCCAAGATTTAATAACTGATCCATTCTCATCCTCGGTAAAGTCCATCTTATTGTGATAGAAATGAAGAGAAATAAATAAGCTTTAGTTAATGTAATAAATATACCCATTGTCATTTCCAAAATTCCAACTGCTTTATTCATTTGGAAAAAATCAAAAAAGGATATATAGGGAATAGATAAATTCCACCCGCCCAAGTAGAGAACTGTTACAAATAAAGAAGAAACTAATAAATTTAGGTAAGAAACAAGATAAAATAAACCATATTTGATACCGGAATATTCAGTTTGGTAACCTGCTACTAATTCTTCCTCCGCTTCTGGTAAATCAAAGGGTAATCTTTCACATTCTGCCAAAGAAGAAATTAAAAAAACCAGAAAACCTATAGGCTGACGCCAAATATTCCATCCAAAAAAACCGTATTTTGACTGTGCTTCAACTATATCAACTGTACTTGAACTGTTAGATAATCATAGTCGGTGATAACATCACAGTTCCCACCGCTATTTCAAAACCGTACATGAAACCTTAGCTTCATACGGCTTCTCTATGATCAGAAAAAGGAAAGGACTGTTTTGTTCCTAGCCCCGGGGGCGTAGATAGAATTAGATAAAATAAAATAGATTTGAAAGTCCTAAATTAGACCAAAGGAATTCCGTCTGCTAGAATAAGAAAAAGCGCTTCCGAATTGATCTCATCCTTTATAATATAATGAAAATTTTTCTTTGTTCAGTAATAACTTAATCTTGGAATAAAACACTTGTTACTTGTTATAGGAATTCAATTAATAAATGGAAAGAGTTGGGTATTAGTTCATGAGCAATTCTGCATGAATATGGATAGAGGAAGGAAATAATGAAAATTTTTTCTAGTGCACTCCATATCTTTTTTACTATTCTTCTTTCCCCAGGGAGGGGGTATTTAAAAAGAAAAAATGGATAAAGGGTTAATTCGTTCTTGATAGCCATTTCCTTAACAAGTGAATGGGAACATACTCTGGATCGGAATCCGAAGAAAGTACTACTTGATAATTTCTACAAATTGCAAGTCCTTATTATGATTCCTTTTATGGGCAAAAATCTCTAATGTTTTAGATTTTCCATTACTAATCCTTTATGTACTTTAGTGTTCCTAACCCTTCACTAACTTTTGGTGGATTCTTCTTATGGATTATTAAGTTATAGTAATAACTAGGAGTATTCTAGTAATGGAATTCCATATCGTGAATCCTTTATTCTTGGCCGCTTCAAGATATGATGACTAATTAAAAAATATCAACCTTGGGATAAAGAGTTTACACTGCTTATGTTTACTTCCACTTTTTTCTTGTACGTAGGAAATGAGATTTTTTCTTTTTACTACAAATTTATAAGCTGTTTTGTTTCACTCATATAGCTATCTAGTTTAACTTACCAACCCAAATACTAAATAAGAAAAGGAATATAAATAGTTAATGGATTTTATAGGAAAAAGATCTATTTTAACGAATCACACGTAGAGATATTGCTAGCACACAAAAAGTTAATGGTATTTCATAACTAATGGATTGAGCAGCAGCTCGTAGACCGCCTGAAAAAGAATATTTATTATTTGAGCTATATCCTGCCATAAGAAGACCAATAGGAGCTATACTTGAAATGGCAATCCATAAAAAAACACCAATACTAAGATCGGCTAAAACAAAATGATATCCCAAAGGGATAACTAAAAAACTTAATAAAACTGATATGACTGCTATAGAGGGTCCAATGCTAAATAAAGAAATATCTCCTCGGGATGGCAGAATATCTTCTTTAAAAAGTAGCTTAGTCCCATCTGCTATAGCTTGAAGCAGGCCCAGGGGGCCAGCATATTCAGGACCAATACGTTGTTGTATCGACGCAGATATTTCTCTTTCTAACCACACAATTACGAGTACCTCTATTGTTATTCCCAAAAGGAGGGTCAAAATGGGTAGAATCGATATCAGTCCATAGACTTCTTTTAATAATTCCAATTTCGAAAAAGAATTGATAGTTTCTACCTCTACCCTATCTATTATCATTTCAACGATCAACTTCCCCCATAATGATATCTATACTACCTAATATCGTCATGATATCAGCCAATTTCATTTTTTTAACTAGCTGAGGAAGAATTTGCAAATTAATAAACCCGGGTGGACGGATTTTCCATCTCCAGGGGAAAAGGCTATCATCTCCTACTAGATAAATCCCTAATTCACCTTTTGGGGCTTCTACTCTTACATAAAGCTCTTGTCTTGACAATTCAAAATTGGGCGAAGGTTTTTTACCAAGAAATTTATACTCAAAATCATTCCATTCAGAATTATTTTCTTTCTTAAAGCGTCGGACTTCTAAATTTTCATAAGGTCCTCCAGGAATTTTTTCTACAGCTTGTTGAATTATTTTGATGGATTCCCTCATTTCACCAATTCGTACTAAATAGCGAGCTAACGAATCCCCTTCTTTTTGCCATTGGACTTTCCAATCAAATTGGTTGTAAGACTCATAAGGATCTACTTTACGAAGATCCCATTGTATTCCAGAAGCTCGTAACATCGGTCCCGATAAGCCCCAATTTACTGCTTCTTCTCCGCTAATAAAACCTACTCCTTCAACTCGCTCTAAAAAAATTGGATTCTGTGTAATAAGTTGTTGATATTCAACAACTCCGCGTAAAAAATAATCACAGAAATCTAAACATTTATCGATCCATCCATAAGGTAGATCGGCGGCTACTCCTCCGATGCGAAAGTAATTGTGCATCATTCGCATACCTGTAGCAGCTTCAAATAGATCATATATTAATTCTCTCTCTCTAAAAATATAGAAAAAAGGAGTCTGTGCGCCGAGATCCGCCATAAAAGGTCCAAGCCATAGCAAGTGAGAAGCTATCCGGCTTAATTCTAACATAATTACCCTAATATAGCTGGCTCTTTGTGGTATTTGAATATTCTCCAAGAATTCTGGTGCATTTACTGTTATTGCTTCTGTAAACATAGTAGCTAAATAATCCCACCTTGTTACATAAGGTAAGTATTGTATAATAGTTCGGTTTTCCGCGATTTTTTCCATTCCTCTGTGTAAATACCCTAATATGGGTTCACAATCAATAACATCCTCACCATCGAGAGTAACGATCAGTCGAAGAACACCATGCATTGATGGGTGTTGAGGGCCCATATTGACTATCATGAGATCTTTTCTTGTAAGCGGTAGACTCATATCCTTTCTTCCTTAATTCATTATTCCATGAAAATGGATTATTCCATGAATTCCTCAAAGCGAGGCTCATCAAAATGAAAAATCTAAGACTACTATAAGACTACTAAAAAAATAATAAAACAAGAAAAAAATTTGAACGATTAAATTACTGCTCCCGAATATTCAACTGACCGATTAATTTCTTATAACGTACTCTATTTTTCTTTGCCAAATAAGCCAGCAAACGTCGACGTTTTCCCAAAAGTCTTCGTAGACCTCTTTCCGATGAAAAATCTTTTTTGTGTAATTCCAAATGTGAAGCAAGTCTCCGTATCTTATTGGTGAAACTGAATACTTGAAATTCAACAGAACCCCTGTTTTCTTCTTTTTCTTCTTTAACCATAAATCCAAAAATTTTTCTACCTCCTTTCTTTTTCATGTATTTTTCTGATCAGGAAAAATACAAAATTATGTCAGTTATTTTGAAGTTATTCTAATCTCGTACACACACAAATTTGCAATTATTCATCTACTACTGGAATTTGGATTTATTTTATCGATGCAAATTGGATTTGGATAGAAGGGTACATTCTTTCTAATATTTTAGATAGAAGAAATGTTTCTTCTATCTAAAATATTAGAAAGAATTTTGCTGATTTATTTATTGCTATATGCAATTTATGGAATTGATACACCATTTAATTGATATCATTTAGCAAAATGAAACACAGCATATGCATCCATCTTTTGGCTCGAGAATTTCACGGGATAGAGATATGGTATAAGAAATAGACTATTAAGTAACTCTAAATGAATTGTGGATACATCTGTATCCTTAACATACTGAAACGATTGTCATTATTCGTATCAAACCAATAGCGATTCATACAAGCTAAATCTTCTAATCAATGGTGGGCCAATAATGAATTTTTTTGCATATGTATTAAGACGCTTGGCCTGATTTCGAAATTGTCCAGAGTTTTATATGTTGTTTTCATTGCAAAATGATGGGTCTCCTTCCATAACTTTCCAATTACGAGTACGAGAATTGAAAGACATGAAAATTCTCAATTCTCTACGGCGTCTAGTAGATAGAAACAAGAAAATCAGAAGAATCTTTCTCTCTATTCACTATCATTCCGCGTCTTCGACTTCTATTAGTTTCTTTTCTTCTTTAATGCAATAGCTATAGTTTGATATAAGAATCCATTTCTCAAAGTAATGGAAACCATTCTCTTATAGGAAATGGTTCGAAAATCGCTATTCCACCTTTTAGGTATCGTGAAAAGTGATACCTGTGAAGATCGTGCATTTCAGTCAAATTCAGATCCGTTTTTCGAGTCCATGATATAATATAACCAAATTGGATAGATCTTCCACCTGTTTAGCTAAGAAAGAATAGATACAGAGGTGGATAATAGATCGATATGAAGATCATGAGCTGCCCCATAATGAAATCGCCAGTAGTCGCGAATATCTCCTTCTTCCCTAATCCAAGATTGGAGAAAGAAGATCTAAGAGGGACCTATGGAGAATGTAGTCAGAAATCCATAATAGAGTCCGACCACAACGACCGAATTAATTATCCTCATCGAGAAACTTAGACTACTAAATAGAAAAGATTTGAAAATCATGGCATGGGTCTCCTTTTTTTCTTTCTTTAGAGTTTTCTATATGCACAATTTCTCGATGTTTCGATGAGAATTTCTTGA
>NW_028259493.1:0-17500 GCF_056163025.1 Triticum urartu | reverse complement strand
TTTGTATCCTTTGAGCGCACGCCCATTAAGTAGCGATCAAATCAAGGAAATCGATCAAACGATCCCCGTGCCAGCCCAAATCATGATCTTCACCAACTTGGATTTGGTTCTCTCGCGAAAATCGCGAGTTGCAGAGATGAGAACCATGAAAAGCAAGATCCCGAATAAGAAAACAGAAACCGAGGAAGAGGAAACCACAAGAGTGAAGACTAGTAGAGTCTCGTCTTTTGTCATTCTTTGCTCCTTTTTCACTCAATGATTCCTTCGAATTTGCCGACCAAAAATTCTATATGTCTATTCTATCTATGATATTTCTATATATATAGAATATGATATCTAATATGACATCCGATTTGTCAAAGGGATTGGATTGGTGACTTACCCATTCAGTGACTTTGGCACTGGACGTTCCAAAAACGGGTACTATCGGATCGGGTGAATTAGAGAATAGACAGAGGTCCGTTGGCATTTCAGCCTTTCTTCTCCTTTCAGGGCCTATCCGAAAGAGAATCCAGTACCTCTTGGTCCTGAATATCAGAATAGGACGAACGAACCGGCCTCCGCGGATATCTTTGCTTCGGAACAAAACCCTGCAATCAAATAGATTGTCCCAAGGGCGCCATATTCTAGGAGCCCAAGTTATGCTATTGAAAATTCGTTCCTCTAGCAGTTCCGGTTTGAGCATTCCGTTCCCTTTTTCAAACTCCACTTCTTTTCATATAGCAATCCCTGATCAAAGAGAGAACAATATCCATTTCAAAACATTTCTAACAGATTCCTTAGTTCGGACCGACGAAGTAATGTCACTCGACTATTATCAACCTGACTGCAATCTTTTTCTGTCGGTAAGGATTGCACCAGAGCACCTTCTACTTCTAATAGGCCATGAACTATAGATAGAGAAGAATCATTCTGAGCGAGTACATAAGAAGCGATCCACTTTTTTTCATCGGTTCCAGGGGAAGACCAAAGATCTTGCGCGGCAGGTCCGCCAGAAAAACTCAAAAGAGAAAGAAGTCTCGTTAATCTCTTCATGCTCGTTCCAAGTTCGAAGTACCTTTTGGCCAAAGAAAAACCCGCTTCCTGACACGATTGCCTCTTTATCTTTATATAGATAGATTCTATGGGGTTATTACTTAGTAAGTCTATTTTGTACAAGAGCCCCTCCTATCTGATAGAAAAGGGTCCCATGATCCCGAGCCGATCTTACCTTGGCTCGCAAACCCCAAGTTTGTCTATGAAGAGCTAATCTAATTGTATTTTTTTCTAGAATGGATTTCTTATGTGGAATACTAATGGATAGGGCTTCGTTGCTAAGTGCTACAAGATCTAGTGCACTGGAACTCGTGGTTATGGACCCGAATCCTTTAGTATGGAACATTGTCTTTTCCAAGTAAAAACCCCTAGTATATGAAAGAATGAAAAGGTGCTTTCGTTCTTGTGGAATAAGAAGCCCTCGTACCTTAATGAAAGGAAAATCGTAATTTTTCGTTAGGTATTTGACCAAATAGGATCGTCCAGTTCCTACAGAACCTATCACTAAAATACCCGATAGGGCTAAGCGGAACGAAAAGGGTTTTCCATGAGATGGTAAATGAAAACGATTAGTCCCACACGAGGTTTGGGAATAAGTGATTGTCTGATAATGAGCAAGGAATATACGTCTTTCTGCTAAAGAGGATCTATTAAACTCATAATTCATTAGATCCTTGTTATCAATGCCAACTAGGTATCATAAGTAAATGGATCCCGGTTGTTCAATCCTTTGATAACCAAGGTCATTCTTTGCTAAAGAGAAATGATCACTATGAGTCAGACTCAATAGAATTGGATCCATTCCAAATAGCGAGAATTAGGATTCTTGATCCCTCTCAATCTCTCTTTCAATTCGAGGATCCAGAGAGGTGTTTTCATAGTCATCTCCGAATATTTGCCATCTCGGAATATTTTCGATTTCATTTTTCTATGATATGTCTTTCTATATGAAAATTGGTTATTTACGATGTACGATGATCCCTGTTAAGCATCCATGGCTGAATGGTTAAAGCGCCCAACTCATAATTGGTAAATTTGCGGGTTCAATTCCTGCTGGATGCACACGAACGGGAACATTCCATAAGTCTATTGGAACTGGCTCTCTATCCATGGAATCTCATCCATCATCCATACATAACGAATTGGTATGGTATATTCATACCATAACATAAGAACAATAAGAACTCGAATTCTTATCGATACTGGAACTCAGAGCATAGGAGGGAAAGTCGATTTATGGATGGAATCAAATACGCAGTATTTACAGAAAAAAGTCTTCGTTTATTGGGAAAGAATCAATATACTTTTAATGTCGAATCGGGATTCACTAAGACAGAAATAAAGCATTGGGTCGAACTCTTCTTTGGTGTTAAGGTGGTAGCTGTGAATAGCCATCGACTACCTGGAAAAGGTAGAAGAATAGGACCTATTCTGGGCCATACAATGCATTACAGACGTATGATCATTACCCTTCAACCGGGTTATTCTATTCCACTTCTAGATAGAGAAAAAAACTAAAGGAGAATACTTAATAATACGGCGAAACATTTATACAAAACACCTATCCCGAGCACACGCAAGGGAACCGTAGACAGGCAAGTGAAATCCAATCCACGAAATAATTTGATCCATGGACGGCACCGTTGTGGTAAAGGTCGTAATTCCAGAGGAATCATTACCGCAAGGCATAGAGGGGGAGGTCATAAGCGCCTATACCGTAAAATAGATTTTCGACGGAATCAAAAAGACATATCTGGTAGAATCGTAACCATAGAATACGACCCTAATCGAAATGCATACATTTGTCTCATACACTATGGGGATGGTGAGAAGAGATATATTTTACATCCCAGAGGGGCTATAATTGGAGATACTATTGTTTCTGGTACAAAAGTTCCTATATCAATGGGAAATGCCCTACCTTTGAGTGCGGTTTGAACTATTGATTTACGTAATTGGAAGTAACCAATTAGGTTTACGACGAAACCTAGAAATCGATCACTGATCCAATTTGACTACCTCTACGGGATAGACCTCAACAGAAAACTGTTGAGTAACGGCAGCAAGTGATTGAGTTCAGTAGTTCCTCATAGAAAATTATTGGCTCTAGAGATATGGTAATATGGAGAAGACAAAATTGTTTGAAGCACGCACAGAACCGGAAGCGCCCCTTGTTTCAAAGAGAGGAGGACGGGTTATTCACATTTAATTTGATGGTCAGAGGCAAATTGAAAGCTAAGCAGTGGTAATTAAGACCCCCGGGGGAAAATAGGGATGTCTCCTACGTTACCCATAATATGTGGAAGTATCGACGTAATTTCATAGAGTCATTCGATCTGAATGCTACATGAAGAACATAAGCCAGATGACGGAACGCAGAGACCTAGGATGTAGAAGATCATAACATGAGCGATTCGGCAGATTTGGATTCCTTTCCTATATATCCACTCATGTGGTACTTCATCATATGATTCATATAAGATCCATCTGTCTAGAGATCGTCATATACATCTAGAAAGCCGTATGCTTTGGAAGAAGCTTGTACAGTTTGGGAAGGGGTTTTTTGAGAGAAAAGAAGAATCTACTTCAACCGATATGCCCTTAGGCACGGCCATGCATAACATAGAAATCACACGTGGAAGGGGTGGGCAATTAGCTAGAGCAGCAGGTGCTGTAGCGAAACTCATTGCAAAAGAGGGTAAATCGGCCACTTTAAGATTACCATCTGGGGAGGTCCGTTTAGTATCCCAAAACTGCTTAGCAACAGTCGGACAAGTGGGTAATGTTGGGGTGAACCAAAAAAGTTTGGGTAGAGCCGGATCTAAGTGTTGGCTAGGTAAACGCCCCGTAGTAAGAGGGGTAGTTATGAACCCTGTGGACCACCCCCATGGGGGCGGTGAAGGGAAAGCTCCCATTGGTAGAAAAAAACCCACAACCCCTTGGGGTTATCCTGCGCTTGGAAGAAGAACTAGGAAAAGGAAAAAATATAGCGATAGTTTTATTCTTCGTCGCCGTAAGTAAATACGTAACTAGGAATATGGAAAATTGCATTTTTGGAATTTGCAATAATGCGATGGGCGAACGACGGGAATTGAACCCGCGCATGGTGGATTCACAATCCACTGCCTTGATCCACTTGGCTACATCCGCCCCTTATCCAGCTAAAGGATTTTTTTCTTTTTTCCATTGATCATTATTCTATTTATTCTGACCTCCGTACTTCGATCGAGATATTGGACATAGAATGCCACTCTTTAAAAAGGAAAAAAGGAGTAATCAGCTGTGACACGAAAAAAAACGAATCCTTTTGTAGCTCATCATTTATTGGCAAAGATAGAAAAGGTCAATATGAAGGAGGAGAAAGAAACAATAGTAACGTGGTCCCGGGCATCTAGCATTCTACCCACAATGGTTGGCCATACAATCGCGATTCATAATGGAAAGGAACATATACCTATTTACATAACAAATCCTATGGTAGGTCGCAAATTGGGGGAATTCGTGCCTACTCGGCATTTCACGAGTTATGAAAATGCAAGAAAGGATACTAAATCTCGTCGTTAACTGAATTCTGAATAGAAAGATTAAGAAGAAAAAAAGATTCAAAATAAAGACAGAAATACCCAATATCTTGCTAGAACAAGATATTGGGTATTTCTGTCTTCAAAAATTCTTATATGTTAGCAGAAAAACCTTATCCATTAATAGATGGAACTTCAACAGCAGCTAAGTCTAGAGGGAAGTTGTGAGCATTACGTTCGTGCATTACTTCCATACCAAGGTTAGCACGGTTGATGATATCAGCCCAAGTATTAATAACGCGACCTTGACTATCAACTACAGATTGGTTGAAATTGAAACCATTTAGGTTGAAAGCCATAGTACTAATACCTAAAGCAGTGAACCAGATTCCTACTACAGGCCAAGCAGCCAAGAAGAAGTGTAAAGAACGAGAGTTGTTGAAACTAGCATATTGGAAGATTAATCGGCCAAAATAACCATGAGCAGCCACAATATTATAAGTTTCTTCCTCTTGACCAAATTTGTAACCCTCATTAGCGGATTCATTTTCAGTAGTTTCCCTGATCAAACTAGAGGTTACCAAGGAACCATGCATAGCACTGAATAGGGAACCGCCGAATACACCAGCTACACCTAACATGTGGAATGGATGCATAAGGATGTTGTGCTCTGCCTGGAATACAATCATAAAGTTGAAAGTACCAGAGATTCCTAAAGGCATACCATCAGAAAAGCTTCCTTGACCAATAGGGTAAATCAAGAAAACAGCAGTAGCAGCTGCAACAGGAGCTGAATATGCAACAGCAATCCAAGGACGCATACCCAGACGGAAACTAAGTTCCCACTCACGACCCATATAACAAGCTACACCAAGTAAGAAGTGTAGAACAATTAGCTCATAAGGACCACCATTGTATAACCACTCATCAACAGATGCAGCTTCCCAAATTGGGTAAAAGTGCAATCCGATCGCCGCAGAAGTAGGGATAATAGCACCAGAGATAATATTGTTTCCATAAAGTAAAGAACCAGAAACAGGCTCACGAATACCATCAATATCTACTGGAGGGGCAGCGATGAAGGCGATAATAAATACAGAAGTTGCGGTCAATAAGGTAGGGATCATCAAAACACCGAACCATCCGATGTAAAGACGATTTTCAGTGCTAGTTATCCAGTTGCAGAAGCGACCCCACAGGCTTGTACTTTCGCGTCTCTCTAAAATTGCAGTCATGGTAAGATCTTGGTTTATTCAAATTGCAAGGACTCCCAAGCACACGTATTAACTAGAATATAGATAATAGAAGGCTTGTTATTTAACAGTATAACATAGACTATATACCAATGTCAACCAAGTCAGCCCAAAGATTAGCTATCCATATAACTAAATTAACCAAACCAATAATTTTGTATTTGTAAATGAAGTGAGTCAAAGTGAAAAACTTTGATGGGTCTTTTCTATATGGGTTGCCCGGGACTCGAACCCGGAACTAGTCGGATGGAGTAGATAATTCTTCCTTGTTACAATAGAGAAAAATCCCTCCCCAAATCGTGCTTGCATTTTTCATTGCACACGACTTTCCCTATGTAGAAATAGCCAATTTCTATTCCAAAGAGGAAGTTCTACTAATTTTTTTAATTAGTAAGTTGATTCACCTACTCTTTATTATAATAAAAAGAACATTTCAGAATGAAAAATAGAAAAGTTTTTTCTTGATCATTTATCAACCCTTTCCTGTTTCTTAATTTCGTCTAATGATTAATTAAGAGGGTTGACCAGGTCATTGATACGTATAATATCCAAATACCAAATACGCTCAGTGTGTGATCCACAGAAAGAAAAAAGAGTTGTTTTGGTGAACATCAAAGAAAAAACTTGCTCTTCTTCCATAAAAAATTCTTCTAAAAATGCCGAACCCAATCGTTGCATAAAAGTTCGTACCGTGCTTTTATGTTTACGAGCTAAAGTTCTAGCACATGAAAGTCGAAGTATATACTTTAGTCGATACAAAGTCCGTTTTTTCGAAGATCCACTATGATAATGAAAAAGATTTCTACATATCCGACCAAATCGATCAAGAATATCCCAATCTGATAAATCTGTCCAAATGGGTTTACTAATAGGATGCCCCGATCCAGTACAAAATTGAGCTTTTGATAAGTATCCTATGAGGAGAGTAGCGGGGACTATGGTATCGAATTTTTTCATTCGAGTATCTATTAGAAATGAATTCTCCAGCATTTGATTCCTTACTAACAAAGAACTTTTTTGTACACTTGAAAGGTACCCCATAAAATCGAAGCAAGAGTTTGCTAATTGGTTTATATGGATTCTTCGCGGCTGAGTCCAAAAACAGAAATAATATTGCCAGAAATTGATAAGGTAGCATTTCCATTTCTTCTTCAAAAAAAAAGTGCCTTTTGATGCAAGAATTGCCTTTCCTTGATATCGAACATAATGCATAAGAGGATCCATAAAGAACCATAGGGTTTTCCGAGAAAAACCAGGGTACATTATCCCAAAATGTTCCATCTTCCTAGAAAAGTGGATTCGTTCCAGAAAAGTTCCAGAAGATGCTAATGGTAAGCAAGAAGATTGTTTACGAAGAAACAACAAAAAAAATTCATATTCTGATACATAAGAGTTATATAGGAATTGAAATAGTCTTTTATTTTCTTTTTGAAAAAAAAAAATGGATTTCATTGAAGTAATAAAACTATTCCAATTCGAATAATAGTTGAGAAAGAATCGCAATAAATGCAAAGATGGAACATCTTGGATACGGTATTGAAGGAGTTGAACCAGGATTTCCAAATGGATAGGATAGGGTATTTCTATATGTGATAGATAATCCAAATGCAAAAATTTGTCTTCTAAAAAGGGAAATATTGAATGAATAGAGCGTAAATTCTGAAACTTTGGTATTTCTTTTTCTTTCAGACAAAAAAATTCCCGTAGCGAGAATGGGATTTCCACAACGATCGCAAACCCTTCAGATAGAATCTGAGAATAAAACTCAGAATAAAAATAATTTTTGTAATCCAATAATCGATCTTGGTTAGGATGATTAACCGAGTTATCCAAAAAATTCTGCTGATACATTCGAATAATTAAACGTTTCACAAGTAGTGAACTAAATTTCTTGTTATTACAACTAACAACTATTTCCACAGGTTCAGAACCATTTAATCCATAATGGTGGGCAAATGCATAAATATATTCCTGAAAGAGAAGTGGGTAGACAAAGTATTGTTGACGAGATTTATGTTTTTCTGAATACCCTTCGAATTTTTCCATTTGTATTTCTACTTGAATCAGAGAGAAGAAGCATTTCTCGGTTTATCGAATGATGATACATAGTGCAATATGGTCAGAACAGGGTGTTGCATTTTTAATACAAACCCTGGAAAGAAAGGGAGTCTAATCCACAGATCTTTTTCTGCTCCTTTTCTACCCAATTAGTTTATGTTTGTTCTAATTAAAAAAAAAGAACAGAACAAGTTTTTTATTTTTGCAGGCCAATCGCTCTTTTGACTTTGGAATACAGCCTCTTTATCAATATACTGCTTCTTTTACACATTCAATCCATAACATCCCTTATTCAATCCATAATCAAGAATAATTAGGATTTCTAAAAAAAAAAAGAAAAAATAAAGGGTCCACTCATAGGAAAACCCAACCTTTCCCCGCATCCGGCACTAATCTATTTTTAACGTCTAATTAGAGCGGGGAATCATTCCAATTAGGAAGTTCAGCTCGTTGCTTTTTATTTTACCAGAATTGGAGCCAGGCTCTATCCATTTATTCATTAGACCCAGAAAATCGTAATTTTGGATTCCATTCAAAAAAGATTGATTTTATTACGACATGCTATTTTTTCCATTCATTACCTTTGAGGATCAGTCGTGGTCTTCTAGACTCTACCAAGAGTCTGGACGAATTTGTTGTTTCATCCAAATGTGTAAAAGATCATAGTCGCACTTAAAAGCCGAGTACTCTACCATTGAGTTAGCAACCCAGATAAAAAAAGGATCTTAGATACGATCGAAATCCAAAAATCAATGGAATTACACCGCGCGCTTCTGTCAAAACATTGAACTAGCAAGACATCAAAAGATTTTTTTTATCGACCATGAAAAACACTCAAATGCCAAAACGAACAGGTCCGGTGAAATTCCACTAAAGTAAAGTTAAAAAAAGAGCGACCCTAATCACGATGGCCAAATTCTCCTTATTTTTAGCGATTTTTATTAACAAAAAATATATATTATAAAAAATATATATTATATTGTATGAGAATACATGCAAGAGGAACACCCTTATCATTTGAGCGAAGTGTAGGCGGAAAAATTGAATATGGAGTGAGGATAAAGAGACCCATCTATCTACAAATTCTATTTGTTCAATAGACCTTTGTCAATGGAAATACAATGGTAAGAAAACAAATTAGATAGAAAAAGTAAATAAAATAGGGGCTTATGTTGGATTGGCACGATATAATATAAATCCAAATAGGATTAAAAAAGAGGTAAATTGTGTCTAAATAATTAGACAACTAGGAATACTAATAATCTTCTCCTATCCTATTTTTTGATTCATTTAGTTCTTCAATTAACTCAAAGTTCTTTCTTTTTCTTTAAAGAATTCTGCCTTCCTTAAAATATCATAAACAGTTCTTGTTGGTTGAGCACCCTTTTCAAGGAAATAGAGAATAGCTGGAACATTTAAACAAGTTTGATTCTTTATCGGATCATAAAAACCTACTTTTTGAAGATCTCTTCCTTCTCTTCGAGATCGAACATCAATTGCAACGATTCGATAGACAGCTTATTGGGATAGATGTAGATAAACAACGCCCCCCCCTAGAAACGTATATGAGGTTTTCTCCTCATACGGCTCGAGAAAATGATTCGAATTTCTGTCGATAATAATAGAAATTAGACTATGACGTGCATTAATTTCCTTACAGAAAAAACAAATTTCATTTATACTCATGACTCAAGTGGGCTAATTTTGCCTGACAAACTTCGAAGGCAAAATCCTTCCAAAATTTTTGAGTCGTCTTTAAACTCTTTTCTTTGTCTCATTTCGAACGAATTGACTTTTATTCCTTATTCTAATCCAACTCTGTTGTTGAGACAATTGAAAATTGTGTTTACTTGTTCTGGAATCCTTTATCTTTGATTTGTGAAATCCTTGGGTTTAGACATTACTTCGGGAATTCCTATTTTTTTCTTTCAAAAGAGTAGCAACATACCCTTTTTTCTTATTTCCTTCGATAAAGCATTTATCTCTTCTATAGAAATCTAATAAGAGGGATTGATTCTGATATACTTTTATTGGACTTTCTTCTTATTTTAACCTTTCGATTTATTTCTATATTAAGGATAGACTGACAAAGTTGGCCTAATTTATTAGTTTTCACTAACCCTAGATTCTTTCCCTTGATAAAAAAAATTCTGTCCTCTCGAGCTCCATCGTGTACTATGTTACTTAAACCCAGCGCAAATTTGGTTCGGAACGAATAGAACAGGCTATGTCGAGCCAAGAGCATTTTCATTACTATGGAAAATGATGGATAGCAAAATCCACAATCGATCATGTCCTTCAAGTCGCACGTTGCTTTCTACCACATCGTTTTAAACGAAGTTTTACCATAACAAACATTCCTCTTTTCATTGCAAAGTGGTATAGAGAATTGATCCAATATGGATGGAATCATGAATAGTCATTGGTTTAGTTTTTTTATACTAATTAAAACTTGCTATCTATGGAGCAATATGGATAAAAGAAAGTAAGTATTTATCCGGGAAGCCTCCGCCAAGATCCAATTTATTTAAACCCATATTAAAATTCTATCATATGAATGAAACATAGTTTGAAAAAGACGACTAAACAAGTTTGCTTAAAACTTATTTATTCTTAAATTTCCACCCTCAACGGATGGCTCGAGATGATCAATCTTGAAGTGAGAAAAGAAGGATTGACTCTTCCTCAATAAATAAACTATCAACCTCCAAAAAAGTTTAATTAATTTAATTACTAGAATTAGAATTCTAGTAGTAATATATTTTTTCAGTACCAAAAACAATTAACTATAATAACTAAATAAACTATTCCAATGAAAAGATTGAAAGTTTTTGGTAGTTATAGAATTCTCGTACTTCTTCAACTCGAATACCAAAAGGAAGAAAAAAATATGACTAAGTGATTTTATAGTAGAGGCATATCCTGAATGTGCTTGATAGATCCCATTTTTTCATGAAAATAAAGATAGTCAATTTGACTGGACTTAAGACTTTATTATGTTTTCTGAGAAAGAATAAGATATCATTATTCTCTTTAATAAACTTTTGTCTCGTACGGAATACTATATGATTTCACCGTTTGTTTCATCAGAAACAATCTGGGACGGAAGGATTCGAACCTCCGAGTAACGGGACCAAAACCCGCTGCCTTACCACTTGGCCACGCCCCATTTCGGGTTTTATGCGACACTAATAAACACTAGTATGTTTATTTGTTATTCGTCAATACCATTTCAATTACATAAAAAAGGAGGGATATTCTCTTGCTAGTATTCTACACATGCGGATAATATAGAATCAAAAAAATGCATTGATCATTACATGGAATTCTATTAAGATATTATATGAAAGTCGAATTTATTCCACTCTCATTTGAGAGTGCGAATACAAGGAGGTATTTTGTGTTTGGGAAAGTCCGAAGAAAAAAGATTTTGAATCTGCCTTTTCCTTCTTTCCCTTAAAAAAATAACTCAAGAAAAATCCAATTATTTACTCTACAAGAATGAAATGCTTGTTATGCCTAATATACTTAGTTTAACCTGTATCTGTTTTAATTCTGTTCTTTATCCTACTAGTTTTTTCTTTGCCAAATTACCCGAAGCTTATGCTATTTTCAATCCAATCGTGGATATTATGCCTGTTATACCTCTATTCTTTTTTCTATTAGCCTTTGTTTGGCAAGCTGCTGTAAGTTTTCGATGAAATCTTTAGTACTCTGTATGCCAAATTGAATGATGTGTTCATTCCAAAAAAATTTTAAAATGGGTAAAAGCCGAGAAGTTTTATATTTTTATATTATGAACCTTCGATTCTAAAATTTAAATTCTTCTACATTGAATGGGTAGCTACAGCAATAAATTTGGATCAGCCTTTCTACTCCCCTGCACCTAGGTTGAGCAGGTACCTAAAGGTACCTACACAATACCTAACCACCTAACCCTATTTTTGCTATTGATAAGAGTGCTTATTATAAAAGAATTCTTGCAATTTTTTTCAAGAATTCTTTTTTGCATTTTTAGGTATAAAAAAAAACCATCCTAGTGGATCCGTGTGGTAAGGAAAAACTGGTAATCTATTCCTTAAAAAAAAATCTTGGAGATTATGTAATGCTTACTCTCAAACTTTTTGTTTATACAGTAGTGATATTCTTTGTTTCACTCTTTATCTTTGGATTCTTATCTAATGACCCAGGACGGAATCCTGGACGCGAGGAGTAAAAATTCAGTTTTTTTTTTTCTTATTGGATTTGTTTCGTACATTTATCTATGAGAAAATCCGGGGGTCAGAATTCTTTCCAATTCGAAAGTCCCAAATGATCCAAGGGAGCGGAAAGAGAGGGATTCGAACCCTCGGTACAAAAAAATTGTACAACGGATTAGCAATCCGCCGCTTTAGTCCACTCAGCCATCTCTCCACGTTCCAAAGCGAAAGGTTTCCGTGATATGATATAGGCAAGAAATAAGAAATAACGGTTGCAAAAAACCCCTTTTTTTTCTTTCAAAAGTCTATAAAAATTATATTGCCAATTCCATTTTAATTATATTCTTTTTTCTTAATGTTAATAAAAAAAGAAGAAAATTCTTGTTTTTTCTTTCTAAAAATCGATATTGGCCGAGAGACAATCAAATAGATTTTCTCTTTAGCGGGCATTTCCATATAGGACTTGTTATAATTATAATAAAACAAGCAGGTTATATAAAAAAAACGCTTTTTTTGTCGATTATTTATCAAGAAAGCAAAAAGGGTTCTTATCAAATCCACCATAAAATTGGAAAGAAGCATAAAGTAAGTAGACCTGACTCCTTTAATGATGCCTCTATCCGCTATTCTGATATATAAATTCGATGTAGATGAAATTGTATAAGCGAATTTTTTTTATTTCCTTAGACTTAGACCGCGCAAGACAAGAATTTTTCGCTATTTACGATTTCATATTCTTGTTACTAGATGTTCTATAGGAATAAGAAGAAATCGCAACTCCTTTGCGCTACACATAAAATTGGATTTCGAAGGTCCATTTTTTTTTTTCAGAATCCTCTATTATTTTAGTTCTTCCACCCATGCAATAGAGAGGGAATGGGAAAAGAAGGGTTACTTTTATTTGCATTTTTCCCTTAAAAGATAGACTTTGAAATAGGAGTCTTGGAATAATGCTGAATTCAAAGGTTTATTTCTTTCTATAGTATAAGAAAAACAATTTATTTCTATTTCTATAGTATAAGAAAAACAAATAAATAGTATAAGAAAAACAAATCGAATCAAATTCATGGATTTACCACGACCTCGGTTGTGACTGTGACTCCATAGATAAAAATGGGAAATTTCTCTCTTCGAGACCATTGAAAAAGGGCATTGAACGAGAAAGAAATCGTCCACAGATAATAAAACTATCATATGCCTTGGAAAGTGATATGAGGTGCTCGGAAATGGTTGAAGTAATTGAATAGGAGGATCACTATGACTATAGCCCTTGGTAGAATTCCTAAAGAAGAAAATGATCTATTTGATACTATGGATGACTGGTTACGAAGGGACCGTTTCGTTTTTGTAGGATGGTCTGGCCTATTGCTCTTTCCTTGTGCTTATTTCGCTTTAGGGGGTTGGTTTACAGGGACAACTTTTGTAACTTCTTGGTATACCCATGGATTGGCTAGTTCCTATTTGGAAGGTTGTAATTTCTTAACCGCAGCAGTTTCTACCCCTGCCAATAGTTTAGCACACTCTTTGTTGCTACTATGGGGGCCCGAAGCACAAGGAGATTTTACTCGTTGGTGTCAATTAGGCGGTCTATGGACTTTTGTAGCTCTCCACGGGGCTTTTGCACTAATAGGTTTCATGTTACGCCAATTTGAACTTGCTCGGTCTGTTCAATTGCGGCCTTATAATGCAATCTCATTCTCTGGTCCAATTGCTGTTTTTGTTTCTGTATTCCTTATTTATCCACTGGGGCAATCTGGTTGGTTCTTTGCGCCGAGTTTTGGCGTAGCAGCGATATTTCGATTCATCCTTTTCTTCCAAGGATTTCATAATTGGACGTTGAACCCATTTCATATGATGGGAGTTGCCGGAGTATTAGGTGCGGCTCTGCTATGCGCTATTCATGGAGCGACCGTAGAAAACACTCTATTTGAGGACGGTGATGGTGCAAATACCTTCCGTGCTTTTAACCCAACTCAAGCTGAAGAAACTTATTCAATGGTCACTGCTAACCGCTTTTGGTCCCAAATCTTTGGTGTTGCTTTTTCCAATAAACGTTGGTTACATTTCTTTATGCTATTTGTACCCGTCACCGGTTTATGGATGAGTGCTATTGGCGTAGTTGGCTTGGCTCTGAACTTACGTGCCTATGACTTTGTTTCCCAGGAAATCCGTGCAGCGGAAGATCCTGAATTTGAGACTTTCTACACCAAAAATATTCTTTTAAACGAGGGTATTCGTGCGTGGATGGCAGCTCAGGATCAGCCTCATGAAAATCTTATATTCCCTGAGGAGGTTCTACCACGTGGAAACGCTCTTTAATGGAACTTTCGTTTTAGCTGGTCGTGACCAAGAAACCACCGGCTTTGCTTGGTGGGCTGGGAATGCCAGACTTATCAATTTGTCCGGTAAACTGCTTGGAGCTCATGTAGCTCATGCCGGATTAATCGTATTCTGGGCCGGAGCAATGAACCTATTTGAAGTGGCCCATTTCGTACCAGAAAAGCCCATGTATGAACAAGGGTTGATTTTACTTCCACACTTAGCTACTCTAGGTTGGGGAGTAGGGCCAGGGGGGGAAGTTCTAGATACTTTTCCGTACTTTGTATCTGGCGTACTTCACCTAATTTCCTCCGCAGTCTTAGGCTTCGGTGGCATTTATCACGCGCTTCTGGGACCCGAGACTCTTGAGGAATCTTTTCCATTCTTTGGTTATGTCTGGAAAGATAGAAATAAAATGACTACAATTTTGGGTATTCACTTAATTTTGTTAGGTCTAGGTGCTTTTCTTCTAGTACTCAAGGCTCTTTATTTTGGCGGTGTATATGATACCTGGGCCCCTGGGGGGGGAGATGTAAGAAAAATTACCAATTTGACCCTTAGTCCCAGTGTTATATTTGGTTATTTACTAAAATCTCCTTTTGGTGGAGAAGGGTGGATTGTTAGTGTAGATGATTTAGAAGATATAATTGGTGGGCATGTATGGTTGGGTTTTATTTGTGTATTTGGCGGAATTTGGCATATTTTAACCAAACCCTTCGCATGGGCTCGCCGTGCATTTGTATGGTCTGGAGAAGCTTACTTGTCTTATAGTTTAGCTGCTTTATCTGTCTTTGGTTTTATCGCTTGTTGTTTTGTATGGTTCAATAATACAGCTTATCCGAGTGAGTTTTATGGACCCACCGGGCCAGAAGCTTCTCAAGCTCAAGCATTTACTTTTCTAGTTAGAGACCAGCGTCTTGGAGCTAATGTGGGATCCGCTCAAGGACCCACAGGTTTAGGTAAATATCTAATGCGTTCCCCAACTGGGGAGGTTATCTTTGGAGGGGAAACTATGCGTTTTTGGGACCTTCGTGCTCCATGGTTAGAACCTCTAAGGGGCCCCAACGGTTTGGACTTGAGTAGGTTGAAAAAAGACATACAACCTTGGCAAGAACGACGCTCAGCAGAATATATGACCCACGCTCCTTTAGGCTCTTTAAATTCCGTGGGTGGCGTAGCTACCGAGATCAATGCAGTTAATTATGTCTCTCCTAGAAGTTGGTTATCAACTTCTCATTTTGTTCTAGGATTCTTCTTTTTTGTGGGCCATTTATGGCATGCAGGAAGAGCCCGAGCTGCTGCAGCAGGTTTTGAAAAGGGAATCGATCGTGATTTGGAACCTGTTCTTTACATGAACCCTCTTAACTAAGATTTTCTTATTTATACCTGTTCTACTTTTTTTCTGTTCTGGCTCGGTTATTCCATCTAGCCGAGCCATTCATTCCTTTTTATGAAAGAAAGATAAGGGACAGAAAAAAAAAATAAATAAAAATGAAAGAAACAAACGTATTCAATAAGCAAAAGGAGAGAGAGGGATTCGAACCCTCGATAGTTCCTAGAACTATACCGGTTTTCAAGACCGGAGCTATCAACCACTCAGCCATCTCTCCACAGCCTAATCCTTATTTTACTCCTACAAATAGAACATAGCCATATAAAAAATAAAAAGATTTATTAGCCTCTAGAAAGATATCAGATACAAGTTCCTTTTCGATATATCTCTGTATACTGTATACACGGATACAGGATCCGCTATACCCGCTTGTGAAATAAAGAGTAAATAATCTCTTCTCACCCCCATATCCAAATAAAAAAGCGGTTTAAGTAATAAATTTGAATTAAAGAGAAGAATCAATGGATTCATGATTAAACCCCTCCTACTTCTTGTATTTTTTTACAATTTTGGTTTAAGTGAGGGATCAAATATGTAGTCAACTTTATTTGATGGTAGCTTGGAGGATTAGAAATATGACTATTGCTTTCCAATTAGCTGTTTTTGCATTAATTGCGACTTCCTCAGTCTTAGTAATTAGTGTACCCCTTGTATTTGCTTCTCCTGATGGTTGGTCAAATAATAAAAATGTTGTATTTTCCGGTACATCATTATGGATTGGACTAGTCTTTCTCGTAGCTATTCTGAATTCTCTCATTTCTTAAATGAAATTTGGTTAATATTTATTAACCCCATAAAAAAGAAATAATAAAGGCCATTTCTTCTAAAAAATTAGAATAGTGAGACGTATTAAAACGCAATTTGCGTTCCGAATTGCTAGCTCTTCTCTTTCAGTATTATGAAATTCCATTCCCATTAGAATATTCATTGACAGATAATAAAAAAAGGAAAACTCTAATATAATAGAAAATGAAATGAAACGGTCGACCCAGACATAGAAGGTCGACCCAGGCGGATATACGCTATAAAATATATACCGTAGCGAGCGTAGTTCAATGGTAAAATATCTCCTTGCCAAGGAGAAGATACGGGTTCGATTCCCGCCGCTCGCCCGCTTAATTTATCAAAGTACTATGATAAAAAGTTTAGTCTAGTTAACTGTTTAACTACTTATATTAAATTAAGTATTAATTAGGTGTTAGTCTAGTGCCGTATCCCTTACTATCTTACCCTTCCTTTGCATCCCACTCAAAAAAAGAGGGCGCTCCAGAGGCAGAAATAGAACTCGCCAACAGAGCTCCAAAAATTGGGTATTAACTGAGACAAACAACGGGCAAACTTTTTTTAAAGGGAAGGGAGAGGTAGACTGTCCCTTTCGTTTCATTTTTATTTTCTGCAGGGTAGGGAGAGGCCTTGCGCCTTCTTTTTTTGAAGGCAAGTGACTTCGCAAACTGCTCAATTTTGCCCTCTAGGGCCGGGAACTAATGAATAAAAAAGGGTTGGATACGCCCCTCTACCATACATATCTAGAGAAATAGAATAGTCCTTTTATACAGACTGCTAAGTGCGGAGACGGGAATCGAACCCGTGACCTCAAGGTTATGAGCCTCGTGAGCTACCAAACTGCTCTACTCCGCTCTGGAGTACCAGAAACTGGTGGACAAAAAAGGCTTGAATACAAGCCTCTAACATGTCTAGACAAATAGAATACTCCTTTTATAC
>NW_028259492.1:20000-33420 GCF_056163025.1 Triticum urartu | reverse complement strand
GCCATTTCAAGTATAGCTCCTATTGGTCTTCTTATGGCAGGATATAGCTCAAATAATAAATATTCTTTTTCAGGCGGTCTACGAGCTGCTGCTCAATCCATTAGTTATGAAATACCATTAACTTTTTGTGTGCTAGCAATATCTCTACGTGTGATTCGTTAAAATAGATCTTTTTCCTATAAAATCCATTAACTATTTATATTCCTTTTCTTATTTAGTATTTGGGTTGGTAAGTTAAACTAGATAGCTATATGAGTGAAACAAAACAGCTTATAAATTTGTAGTAAAAAGAAAAAATCTCATTTCCTACGTACAAGAAAAAAGTGGAAGTAAACATAAGCAGTGTAAACTCTTTATCCCAAGGTTGATATTTTTTAATTAGTCATCATATCTTGAAGCGGCCAAGAATAAAGGATTCACGATATGGAATTCCATTACTAGAATACTCCTAGTTATTACTATAACTTAATAATCCATAAGAAGAATCCACCAAAAGTTAGTGAAGGGTTAGGAACACTAAAGTACATAAAGGATTAGTAATGGAAAATCTAAAACATTAGAGATTTTTGCCCATAAAAGGAATCATAATAAGGACTTGCAATTTGTAGAAATTATCAAGTAGTACTTTCTTCGGATTCCGATCCAGAGTATGTTCCCATTCACTTGTTAAGGAAATGGCTATCAAGAACGAATTAACCCTTTATCCATTTTTTCTTTTTAAATACCCCCTCCCTGGGGAAAGAAGAATAGTAAAAAAGATATGGAGTGCACTAGAAAAAATTTTCATTATTTCCTTCCTCTATCCATATTCATGCAGAATTGCTCATGAACTAATACCCAACTCTTTCCATTTATTAATTGAATTCCTATAACAAGTAACAAGTGTTTTATTCCAAGATTAAGTTATTACTGAACAAAGAAAAATTTTCATTATATTATAAAGGATGAGATCAATTCGGAAGCGCTTTTTCTTATTCTAGCAGACGGAATTCCTTTGGTCTAATTTAGGACTTTCAAATCTATTTTATTTTATCTAATTCTATCTACGCCCCCGGGGCTAGGAACAAAACAGTCCTTTCCTTTTTCTGATCATAGAGAAGCCGTATGAAGCTAAGGTTTCATGTACGGTTTTGAAATAGCGGTGGGAACTGTGATGTTATCACCGACTATGATTATCTAACAGTTCAAGTACAGTTGATATAGTTGAAGCACAGTCAAAATACGGTTTTTTTGGATGGAATATTTGGCGTCAGCCTATAGGTTTTCTGGTTTTTTTAATTTCTTCTTTGGCAGAATGTGAAAGATTACCCTTTGATTTACCAGAAGCGGAGGAAGAATTAGTAGCAGGTTACCAAACTGAATATTCCGGTATCAAATATGGTTTATTTTATCTTGTTTCTTACCTAAATTTATTAGTTTCTTCTTTATTTGTAACAGTTCTCTACTTGGGCGGGTGGAATTTATCTATTCCCTATATATCCTTTTTTGATTTTTTCCAAATGAATAAAGCAGTTGGAATTTTGGAAATGACAATGGGTATATTTATTACATTAACTAAAGCTTATTTATTTCTCTTCATTTCTATCACAATAAGATGGACTTTACCGAGGATGAGAATGGATCAGTTATTAAATCTTGGATGGAAATTTCTTTTACCTATTTCCCTGGGCAATCTCTTATTAACAACCTCTTCTCAACTTGTTTCACTATAAATAAGATAATACAATAATAGTAAGAATATTTTCAACACAAAAGCTCTCTCAAACAAGAGAAAGAAACATATCTTTTTCATAGATATTTAGAATGAATATGTTCCCTATGGTAACTGGGTTCATGAGTTATGGTCAACAAACAATACGTGCTACAAGGTACATAGGTCAAAGTTTCATAACTACCTTATCCCACACAAATCGTTTACCTATAACGATTCACTACCCTTATGAAAAATCAATTACACCAGAGCGTTTCCGAGGGCGAATCCACTTTGAATTTGATAAATGTATTGCTTGTGAAGTATGTGTTCGCGTATGTCCGATAGATTTACCCGTTGTGGATTGGAGATTTGAAAAGGATATTAAAAGAAAACAATTGCTTAATTATAGTATTGATTTCGGAGTTTGTATATTTTGTGGCAATTGTGTTGAGTACTGTCCAACAAGCTGTTTATCAATGACTGAAGAATATGAACTTTCTACCTATGATCGTCATGAATTGAATTACAATCAAATTGCTTTAAGTCGGTTACCAATCTCCATAATGGGAGATTACACAATTCAAACAATTAGGAATTCGTCTGAAAGTAAAATAAACAAAGAAAAATCTTCGAATTCAAGAACGATTACTGATTACTAAACTTTGATTTTGTCTTTCTGTTATAAAAATCTAATAATTCTTTATTAAACTTTAAAATTAAACTATAAAGAAAAACGAAAAACTACTGCTTATTGGAAATTATTTCTTATTTTAAATCAGACTAGATTTTCGTGATATAATATAATTTATAACTATAAGTTTATACACAAAAAAATACCCTAATCCTTTTTTCCTTCCTTGAATCCTTTAGTTTTAGTCAGTTCATGAAAAATTTTATACTATTAATTTCTTTTTATCCATAATGGATTTACCTGGACCAATACATGAGATTCTTATGCTATTTGGGGGATTTGTTCTTCTACTAGGGGGTCTAGGAGTAGTATTACTTACCAACCCCATTTATTCTGCCTTTTCGCTGGGATTAGTTCTTGTTTGTATATCCTTATTCTATTTTTTATTAAATTCCTACTTTGTAGCTGTCGCACAACTTCTTATTTATGTGGGAGCCATAAATGTCTTGATCATATTCGCTGTAATGTTCGTAAATGGCTCAGAATGGTCTAAAGATAAGAATTATTGGACTATTGGAGATGGGTTCACTTCACTCGTTTGTATAACTATTGTTTTTTCACTAATGACTACTATCCCAGATACGTCGTGGTATGGAATTCTTTGGACTACAAGATCAAACCAAATAGTAGAACAGGGTCTCATAAATAATGTTCAACAAATTGGAATTCATTTAGCAACCGATTTTTATCTTCCGTTTGAACTCATTTCCATAATTCTTCTAGTTTCTTTAATAGGTGCAATTACTATGGCTCGGCAATAAGAAAACTTAGAAAAAGTACAAATTATAAGAATTGCAAATCTAAAATAAATAACTAAAGAATCACAATTTTGATTTAGTAAAATCCATCTACTGCCAACAAATACCTCCTTTTTTTTTTTTTTTTTTTTCTTTTGTTGTGTAATTGTTCTATTGTAATTAATTGAATCGGTTCAATTCTTGCCCTCATATTGAAATGAATCGAGATTGATAAGGAGTTAGTTAATGATGTTTGAGCATGTACTTTTTTTGAGTGTCTATTTATTTTCGATTGGTATCTATGGATTGATCACAAGCCGAAACATGGTTAGAGCTCTAATATGTCTTGAACTTATACTGAATTCAATTAATCTAAATCTCGTAACATTTTCTGATCTATTTGATAGTCGCCAATTAAAAGGAGATATTTTCGCAATTTTTGTTATAGCCCTTGCAGCTGCTGAAGCCGCTATTGGACTATCCATTCTTTCTTCCATCCATCGTAATAGGAAATCCACTCGTATCAATCAATCTAATTTATTGAATAATTAGACTTTTGAATAATTAGACATAGAATCCTCTAAACAAAGGCGCACATATTAAAATAAATAGAAATCAATACTATTTTCTTAGTATTATTTGAGAATATCCATTTTTTTTAGTAGATTATTGCATAGTATTCTTTTTCACTTAAATGAATTTTTGTATTTGTAATTCATTGATATTGCAATTTGAATATTGCAATAATTTATATTGAAAAGACGATAGCCAATTTATTGGCTAATTCGAATTCGTCTGTACAATTCGTAAAATTCTTTCTTATTTCTTATTTATTGTTGAAATCCAAAATTAAAGTCTCTTGGCTCTCTTCACGCTTTCTCACAAACAGATTAAAAAATAGATTTTTTTTTTTGAAGTTTGGATAAACCATTGCTTCGTCTGGTGTCTACAATACATATGACTCATTATAGTACTAATTTCATTTTTACCAGATCGAAAAATTTTATGTTGAAAAGAAAAATTTATAGATCCAATGTCACATTCCGTAAAAATTTACGATACATGTATAGGATGCACTCAATGTGTACGAGCTTGTCCAACAGATGTATTAGAAATGATACCCTGGGATGGATGTAAAGCCAAGCAAATTGCTTCCGCGCCGAGAACCGAAGATTGTGTGGGTTGTAAGAGATGTGAATCTGCCTGCCCGACAGATTTTTTAAGTGTCCGCGTTTATTTAGGGCCTGAAACAACACGTAGCATGGCTCTATCTTATTGATACGTTACAAAAAACTTCACTCGAATCGTCTGATTCCTCTTTACCGAAGAAGCCTGTGCTCGAAATAATCGAGCACGGGCTTTTCTGGTCAAAACGTATCTTGTCTTTATCACTTTATCATGAGTTATTTTCCTTGGTTAACAATACTTGTTGTTTTGCCGATATTTGCAGGTTCATTAATTTTCTTTTTACCTCATAAGGGAAACAAAGTCGTTAGGTGGTATACTATATCTATTTGTTTATTAGAATTCCTTCTAATGACTTATGCGTTCTGTTATCATTTCCAACTGGAGGATCCCTTAATCCAATTAAAGGAGGATTATAAATGGATAGATGTCTTCGATTTCCACTGGAGATTGGGAATCGATGGACTTTCATTAGGATCTATTTTATTGACAGGATTTATCACTACTTTAGCTACTTTAGCAGCTTGGCCAATTACACGGAATTCGCGATTATTCTATTTCCTGATGCTCGCAATGTATAGTGGTCAAATAGGATTATTTTCTTCGCGAGACCTTTTACTTTTTTTTATCATGTGGGAGTTAGAATTAATTCCTGTTTACTTACTTTTATCCATGTGGGGGGGGAAGAGGCGTCTATATTCAGCTACAAAGTTTATTTTGTATACTGCAGGCGGTTCCATTTTTTTCTTAATCGGAGTTCTGGGTATGGGCTTATATGGTTCCAACGAACCAGGATTAGATTTGGAAAGATTAATTAATCAATCATACCCTGCAACCTTGGAAATACTTTTATATTTTGGCTTCCTTATTGCTTATGCTGTCAAATTGCCGATTATACCCCTACATACGTGGTTACCAGATACCCATGGGGAAGCACATTATAGTACATGTATGCTTTTAGCGGGAATATTATTAAAGATGGGAGCATATGGATTGATTCGGATCAACATGGAATTGTTACCTCATGCTCATTATCTATTTTCGCCCTGGTTAGTAATAATAGGAGCGATCCAAATAATCTATGCAGCTTCAACTTCTCTTGGTCAACGAAATTTCAAAAAAAGAATAGCTTATTCCTCTGTATCTCACATGGGTTTCATAATTATAGGAATTGGTTCCATAACCAACATTGGACTCAATGGAGCTATTTTACAAATATTATCCCATGGATTTATTGGTGCTACACTTTTTTTCTTGGCAGGAACCGCTTCTGATAGAATGCGTCTTGTTTATCTCGAAGAACTGGGGGGAATATCTATCCCAATGCCTAAAATTTTTACCATGTTTAGTAGCTTTTCAATGGCTTCTCTTGCCTTACCAGGAATGAGTGGTTTTGTCGCAGAATTAGTAGTATTTTTTGGACTAATTACTAGTCCAAAATTTCTGTTAATGCCAAAAACACTAATTACTTTTGTAATGGCAATTGGAATGATATTAACTCCTATTTATTTATTATCTATGTTACGCCAGATGTTCTATGGATACAAGCTATTTAATGTTCCAAACGCAAATTTTGTGGATTCTGGACCACGAGAACTCTTTATTTTAATCTGTATCTTTTTACCAGTAATAGGAATTGGTATTTATCCAGATTTTGTTCTCTCCCTATCCGTTGACAGGGTAGAGGCTCTCTTATCCAATTATTATCCTAAATAGGTTTGCTTTTTTTTACTCGTCTGCTCTATTAATGCAGAAATAAGTAAAAAAGTATATAATGCAGAAATAAGTAAAAAAGTATAATTAGATCTATCTCGAATTTTTGAGAACCCTTTGATAAGGCGTTCAAGGGGTTCTCAAATAAAACATAAAAGTAAAAACCTTCATTTCATGAAGGTTTTATTTTATGTAATCATTTAGGTGTTAATGTAAACGAACCATAACTATGTAAGCCTATTCCTAATAGATTTATACCAAAATAACAAATCCAAATTATAAGAAATCCTATCAAAGCTATAAGTGCAGAATTCGTACCCTTCCAATTTGGATTTGTTCTACTATGTAAATAAATTGCGAATATGGTCCAAGTAATAAATGCCCAAGTTTCCTTAGGATCCCAATTCCAATAGGATCCCCAGGCCTCATTAGCCCATACTGCTCCACAAAGAATACCTACGGTTAAAAGGGTAAATCCTAGGCTAATGACACGATAACTCCAAGAATCCAAACGCTCCGTTAATTGATATTTGTAATAATTTGGAAATGAAGGGACAGAGGTTCTTTTTAAAGCACTTCTTTTTGCATAAAAATATTTAATATCACTAAAGAAAAATGTTTTATTTAAAACATTTTTTTTCTTTTTAGAAAAGAAATGGAAATTATTTCGAAATCTAATGATTAGAATAGCGGCAGATAATAAGGATCCGCACAAAAGAGTTGCATAGCTTAATAACATCATACTGACATGCATCATTAACCACTGAGATTGTAGAGCAGGTACTAGTATCGTGGATTGATGCATTTCAGTTAAAAGACCCGATGTGGCAAAGCCTTGCGTTAAAATAGTACTTGGCGTAGTTATTGTGCTTAAATCATTTTTAGAGTTCTGTATTTTAGGAATGGTATGAAGAATATACAGGGCCCATGAAAGGAAGATCAATGACTCATATAAATTACTTAATGGAAAATGTCCCGAGGAAGCCCAACGAGAAACTAAGAATCCTGTTATAGAGAAAAAAGTAACTATCATTCCTTTTTCTGACGAATCGCGTAATCCTCCAAGTTCACGAACTAATAAGGTTATAAAATGAATCGTAATCACAATTGAAATCGTTGAGAAAGAGATATGAGTTAGTATATGTTCTAAAGTTGCAAATAGCATAAGGGGAAGGTCCCATTACAAAATTGTAAATTTCGAATTGATTTCTAATCTATTGTATTCTTTTTCAAGAATGCCGCCACTCGGATTCGAACCGAGATGCTTGAGCACTGCTTCCTAAGAGCAGCGTGTCTACCAATTTCACCATGGCGGCTAACTTCAAATAATAGGTAACTTAAAAGAATAATAGCTATTATCTTGGGAATCGTCGATATTGGGAAAGTCCATAAAATTTAGGAACATTAGAGTTTTCATTAAAATAGACTTCGTTTGGTAGTATCGTTTCCATTTTTTTTTTTTACAATAAACTCTTGCTTTGCCCAATAGAAACACAAACACTGCTTGAAAGAGTTGGAACTTCTTTTTTCTAACTTGCAATTATAGAACTAATTTTTTCTAATTAATTTCCCCTTTACATTTTGAAAATTCTTTCAATACAATGAAAAAAATCCAAAAGGGTTTCTATTTAATGATGAAATTAAAATAAAATGGATAAATAGAAAAGGCTTTTTGGATTTTTTAAAAATTTCTAGAATGAAAGTCTTTATGCTCTTATTAATAAGATTTACTAACCTTATGATTTTGGAGAAGATAGGTGGAAGTTGTAAGTCCTATTGTAAGAATACTCCACTTTTCATAATTTTCCTAATAGAATATGAGGATTCTATTAGGAAAATTATGAAAAGTTCATTGATAGGAAAAGAATACTTAGCACACAGTATACCAAACAAAACTTTTTTTTTCTTGTATATATAAGATAAGAGGGGTTTTTTGTTCTAAGAATATTGTACCGAGTAATTCGACACATAAAAGTACATTCAAAGAAGAATCCAAATTATTAAATAATTGGAATTCTTTTTTGATAAGTCAATTCATATTATTCCAAAATCTTATTATTTGTTTGTTGCCCAGAAAAACCCTTTGGTTTTGGATGCTCATTACCGCTCGAAAATGATCTTGATTTTACTAAAGAATAAGATTGTACTATGGAAAAATAAGTCTTTTTCTTCCAAATATTTTTACGAATACGCTTTTTTGACATTGAAGTACGTTTTTTTGGAACTGCCATTCAAAAAGGAAATTACTTTTTTCTAGTTGTATGTGAAAGACATCTATTGCTGCAAATCAATCCTTCTTTCTTCTTTTTATTAGTATTTATACTTAGATACTGAAAGATACTTAAATTTTGAATTATTTTTTACTTCATTTTGTCTAATGCGGATAAGACAACAAGAATTTTTTAACATTTTTTCTTTATATATTTTATACTTTTTTTTTAATAATATAGAATATATAGAAGGGTTTCTCATTTAAATCTATTTATATCTATTTATATATCAAGTATACTCCATATATAGATATATGGTATGGAAGCCTATCCCCCATATAAGATAAGACGGGGGGATAAAAAGAAGGGAAAATGAAAATAGTTAATTAAGTTCAGAATGGTATTCCATAAAGGAAAGGAATTCCAATCAAAACAAAAAATACTGAGTCTCTTAAACAAGACATTCTAAAACTTAGGTAATTTATAGTCATTAGAATTTTAGTTCTATATGAAGTAAGGACTATTCGATAATTTCTTATAAACATAGGTTTTCATTGGAATTCACTCAATCAGTTAATTATGGAACAAGAGAGCTGTTTCATCTTTGTTTTAAAGAAATATAAAAATGAATTATGAATAGAAAGTAAAATGATTCCACTTTTTTTTTTTTATTTTTATAAATATCTTTATTTAGTTAATAAAATAACTTCGTTACCTAGTTATTTTATTAACTTTTTTAATTTAACCAACTAAACCCATTCTTAATTTTTAATTATTTCAATGAGATAAATTTTGGAAAAATTAAGAATTTCAGTATTTTTTCTTATTCTTTTTATTTATTCTTTCAGAAAGAGATAAGAATTGGTTTGGTGAATCGGAAACAATTTTATAGAAAAATTGAAGTAAAAATTGAAGTAAAAATTGCAATTTCTTTTCTTATGGAACATACATATCAATATGCATGGGTAATCCCTCTTCTCCCACTTCCAGTTATTATGTCAATGGGATTTGGCCTTATTCTTATTCCGACAGCAACAAAAAATCTTCGTCGCATATGGGCTTTTCCTAGTGTTTTACTCTTAAGTATAGCTATGGTATTCTCAGTTCAACTGTCTATTCAACAAATAAATGGAAGTTCGATCTATCAATATCTATGGTCTTGGACCGTCAATAATGATTTTTCTTTAGAATTTGGATACTTGATTGACCCACTTACTTCTATTATGTTAATACTAATTACTACTGTAGGAATCCTGGTTCTTATTTATAGTGATGGTTATATGTCTCACGATGAAGGATATTTGAGATTTTTTGTTTATATAAGTTTTTTCAATACTTCCATGTTGGGATTGGTTACTAGCTCCAATTTGATACAAATTTATTTTTTTTGGGAACTCGTGGGAATGTGTTCTTATTTATTGATAGGCTTTTGGTTTACACGACCAATCGCAGCGAGTGCTTGTCAAAAAGCTTTTGTAACTAATCGTGTAGGGGATTTTGGTCTATTATTAGGAATTTTAGGTTTTTTTTGGATAACAGGTAGTTTAGAGTTTAGGGATTTGTTCAAAATAGCTAATAACTGGATTCCTAATAATGGAATTAACTCTTTACTTACTACTTTGTGTGCTTTTTTATTATTCCTTGGTGCAGTTGCGAAATCCGCACAATTCCCTCTTCACGTATGGTTACCCGATGCTATGGAAGGGCCCACTCCTATTTCGGCTCTTATACACGCAGCAACTATGGTTGCTGCGGGAATTTTTCTTCTAGCTCGACTTCTTCCTCTTTTCATATCTTTACCTTTGATAATGAGTTTTATTTCTTTAGTAGGTACAATAACACTATTCTTAGGAGCTACTTTAGCTCTTGCTCAGAGAGATATTAAAAGAAGCTTAGCCTATTCTACAATGTCTCAATTGGGTTATATGATGTTAGCTCTAGGTATAGGTTCTTATCAAGCTGCTTTATTCCATTTGATCACTCATGCTTATTCAAAAGCTTTATTGTTCTTGGGATCCGGATCCGTTATTCATTCAATGGAACCTCTTGTTGGATATTCACCAGATAAAAGTCAAAATATGGTTCTTATGGGCGGTTTAAGAAAATACATTCCAATCACAAGAACTACTTTTTTATGGGGTACACTTTCTCTTTGTGGTATTCCACCTCTTGCTTGCTTCTGGTCCAAAGATGAAATCCTTAGTAATAGTTGGTTGTATTCGCCCTTTTTTGGAATAATAGCCTCCTTTACTGCAGGATTAACTGCCTTTTATATGTTTCGGATATATTTACTTACATTTGATGGGTATTTGCGTGTTCATTTTCAAAATTACAGTAGCACTAAAGAGAGTTCCTTGTATTCAATATCCTTATGGGGAAAAAGGATACCCAAAGGAGTGAATAGGGATTTCGTTTTATCAACAACGAAGAGTGGAGTTTCTTTTTTTTCACAAAATATACCAAAAATTCAAGGTAATACAAGAAATAGGATAGGATCCTTTACTACGTCTTTTGGGGCTAAAAAAACTTTTGCCTATCCGCATGAAACGGGAAATACTATGTTATTTCCTCTTCTTATATTACTACTTTTCACTTTGTTCATTGGATTCATAGGAATCTCTTTTGATAATGGAGGAATTGGTAATGGAATAGCAGAGTTAACCATATTATCAAAGTGGTTAACTCCCTCAATAAACTTTACCCAGGAAAGTTCTAATTCTTTTGTAAATTCATATGAATTTATTACTAATGCAATTTCTTCTGTAAGTCTAGCTATCTTTGGTTTATTCATAGCATATATCTTCTATGGATCCGCTTATTCTTTTTTTCAGAATTTGGATTTAATAAACTCTTTTTACAAAGGAAATCCTAAAAAAGAATTTTTAGATCAAGTAAAAAAAAATATATACAGTTGGTCATATAATCGTGGTTATATAGATATTTTCTATACTAGGGTCTTTACCCTCGGTATAAGAGGGTTAACCGAACTCACGGAGTTTTTTGATAAGGGTGTTATTGATGGAATTACCAATGGAGTGGGTCTTGCTAGTTTTTGTATAGGAGAGGAAATTAAATATGTAGGGGGAGGTCGAATCTCGTCTTATTTATTCTTTTTTTTATGTTATGTATCTGTGTTTTTATTCTTTTTTCTTTCTTAAGTTAAGGAATTTACAACAAGTCTCTCTGCAAAAATAACTATCCTATCCCCTTTCTACAATCTCTCTATATCCTTGTTACATAAGGTAAGTATTGTATAATAGTTCGGTTTTCCGCGATTTTTTCCATTCCTCTGTGTAAATACCCTAATATGGGTTCACAATCAATAACATCCTCACCATCGAGAGTAACGATCAGTCGAAGAACACCATGCATTGATGGGTGTTGAGGGCCCATATTGACTATCATGAGATCTTTTCTTGTAAGCGGTAGACTCATATCCTTTCTTCCTTAATTCATTATTCCATGAAAATGGATTATTCCATGAATTCCTCAAAGCGAGGCTCATCAAAATGAAAAATCTAAGACTACTATAAGACTACTAAAAAAATAATAAAACAAGAAAAAAATTTGAACGATTAAATTACTGCTCCCGAATATTCAACTGACCGATTAATTTCTTATAACGTACTCTATTTTTCTTTGCCAAATAAGCCAGCAAACGTCGACGTTTTCCCAAAAGTCTTCGTAGACCTCTTTCCGATGAAAAATCTTTTTTGTGTAATTCCAAATGTGAAGCAAGTCTCCGTATCTTATTGGTGAAACTGAATACTTGAAATTCAACAGAACCCCTGTTTTCTTCTTTTTCTTCTTTAACCATAAATCCAAAAATTTTTCTACCTCCTTTCTTTTTCATGTATTTTTCTGATCAGGAAAAATACAAAATTATGTCAGTTATTTTGAAGTTATTCTAATCTCGTACACACACAAATTTGCAATTATTCATCTACTACTGGAATTTGGATTTATTTTATCGATGCAAATTGGATTTGGATAGAAGGGTACATTCTTTCTAATATTTTAGATAGAAGAAATGTTTCTTCTATCTAAAATATTAGAAAGAATTTTGCTGATTTATTTATTGCTATATGCAATTTATGGAATTGATACACCATTTAATTGATATCATTTAGCAAAATGAAACACAGCATATGCATCCATCTTTTGGCTCGAGAATTTCACGGGATAGAGATATGGTATAAGAAATAGACTATTAAGTAACTCTAAATGAATTGTGGATACATCTGTATCCTTAACATACTGAAACGATTGTCATTATTCGTATCAAACCAATAGCGATTCATACAAGCTAAATCTTCTAATCAATGGTGGGCCAATAATGAATTTTTTTGCATATGTATTAAGACGCTTGGCCTGATTTCGAAATTGTCCAGAGTTTTATATGTTGTTTTCATTGCAAAATGATGGGTCTCCTTCCATAACTTTCCAATTACGAGTACGAGAATTGAAAGACATGAAAATTCTCAATTCTCTACGGCGTCTAGTAGATAGAAACAAGAAAATCAGAAGAATCTTTCTCTCTATTCACTATCATTCCGCGTCTTCGACTTCTATTAGTTTCTTTTCTTCTTTAATGCAATAGCTATAGTTTGATATAAGAATCCATTTCTCAAAGTAATGGAAACCATTCTCTTATAGGAAATGGTTCGAAAATCGCTATTCCACCTTTTAGGTATCGTGAAAAGTGATACCTGTGAAGATCGTGCATTTCAGTCAAATTCAGATCCGTTTTTCGAGTCCATGATATAATATAACCAAATTGGATAGATCTTCCACCTGTTTAGCTAAGAAAGAATAGATACAGAGGTGGATAATAGATCGATATGAAGATCATGAGCTGCCCCATAATGAAATCGCCAGTAGTCGCGAATATCTCCTTCTTCCCTAATCCAAGATTGGAGAAAGAAGATCTAAGAGGGACCTATGGAGAATGTAGTCAGAAATCCATAATAGAGTCCGACCACAACGACCGAATTAATTATCCTCATCGAGAAACTTAGACTACTAAATAGAAAAGATTTGAAAATCATGGCATGGGTCTCCTTTTTTTCTTTCTTTAGAGTTTTCTATATGCACAATTTCTCGATGTTTCGATGAGAATTTCTTGACTTTCCATATATAGAAAGAGATAGACTATAAATGACATCTCTTATGTCAATAAGACCAAAGGGAT
>NW_028259492.1:0-5000 GCF_056163025.1 Triticum urartu | reverse complement strand
CCCCGTGCCAGCCCAAATCATGATCTTCACCAACTTGGATTTGGTTCTCTCGCGAAAATCGCGAGTTGCAGAGATGAGAACCATGAAAAGCAAGATCCCGAATAAGAAAACAGAAACCGAGGAAGAGGAAACCACAAGAGTGAAGACTAGTAGAGTCTCGTCTTTTGTCATTCTTTGCTCCTTTTTCACTCAATGATTCCTTCGAATTTGCCGACCAAAAATTCTATATGTCTATTCTATCTATGATATTTCTATATATATAGAATATGATATCTAATATGACATCCGATTTGTCAAAGGGATTGGATTGGTGACTTACCCATTCAGTGACTTTGGCACTGGACGTTCCAAAAACGGGTACTATCGGATCGGGTGAATTAGAGAATAGACAGAGGTCCGTTGGCATTTCAGCCTTTCTTCTCCTTTCAGGGCCTATCCGAAAGAGAATCCAGTACCTCTTGGTCCTGAATATCAGAATAGGACGAACGAACCGGCCTCCGCGGATATCTTTGCTTCGGAACAAAACCCTGCAATCAAATAGATTGTCCCAAGGGCGCCATATTCTAGGAGCCCAAGTTATGCTATTGAAAATTCGTTCCTCTAGCAGTTCCGGTTTGAGCATTCCGTTCCCTTTTTCAAACTCCACTTCTTTTCATATAGCAATCCCTGATCAAAGAGAGAACAATATCCATTTCAAAACATTTCTAACAGATTCCTTAGTTCGGACCGACGAAGTAATGTCACTCGACTATTATCAACCTGACTGCAATCTTTTTCTGTCGGTAAGGATTGCACCAGAGCACCTTCTACTTCTAATAGGCCATGAACTATAGATAGAGAAGAATCATTCTGAGCGAGTACATAAGAAGCGATCCACTTTTTTTCATCGGTTCCAGGGGAAGACCAAAGATCTTGCGCGGCAGGTCCGCCAGAAAAACTCAAAAGAGAAAGAAGTCTCGTTAATCTCTTCATGCTCGTTCCAAGTTCGAAGTACCTTTTGGCCAAAGAAAAACCCGCTTCCTGACACGATTGCCTCTTTATCTTTATATAGATAGATTCTATGGGGTTATTACTTAGTAAGTCTATTTTGTACAAGAGCCCCTCCTATCTGATAGAAAAGGGTCCCATGATCCCGAGCCGATCTTACCTTGGCTCGCAAACCCCAAGTTTGTCTATGAAGAGCTAATCTAATTGTATTTTTTTCTAGAATGGATTTCTTATGTGGAATACTAATGGATAGGGCTTCGTTGCTAAGTGCTACAAGATCTAGTGCACTGGAACTCGTGGTTATGGACCCGAATCCTTTAGTATGGAACATTGTCTTTTCCAAGTAAAAACCCCTAGTATATGAAAGAATGAAAAGGTGCTTTCGTTCTTGTGGAATAAGAAGCCCTCGTACCTTAATGAAAGGAAAATCGTAATTTTTCGTTAGGTATTTGACCAAATAGGATCGTCCAGTTCCTACAGAACCTATCACTAAAATACCCGATAGGGCTAAGCGGAACGAAAAGGGTTTTCCATGAGATGGTAAATGAAAACGATTAGTCCCACACGAGGTTTGGGAATAAGTGATTGTCTGATAATGAGCAAGGAATATACGTCTTTCTGCTAAAGAGGATCTATTAAACTCATAATTCATTAGATCCTTGTTATCAATGCCAACTAGGTATCATAAGTAAATGGATCCCGGTTGTTCAATCCTTTGATAACCAAGGTCATTCTTTGCTAAAGAGAAATGATCACTATGAGTCAGACTCAATAGAATTGGATCCATTCCAAATAGCGAGAATTAGGATTCTTGATCCCTCTCAATCTCTCTTTCAATTCGAGGATCCAGAGAGGTGTTTTCATAGTCATCTCCGAATATTTGCCATCTCGGAATATTTTCGATTTCATTTTTCTATGATATGTCTTTCTATATGAAAATTGGTTATTTACGATGTACGATGATCCCTGTTAAGCATCCATGGCTGAATGGTTAAAGCGCCCAACTCATAATTGGTAAATTTGCGGGTTCAATTCCTGCTGGATGCACACGAACGGGAACATTCCATAAGTCTATTGGAACTGGCTCTCTATCCATGGAATCTCATCCATCATCCATACATAACGAATTGGTATGGTATATTCATACCATAACATAAGAACAATAAGAACTCGAATTCTTATCGATACTGGAACTCAGAGCATAGGAGGGAAAGTCGATTTATGGATGGAATCAAATACGCAGTATTTACAGAAAAAAGTCTTCGTTTATTGGGAAAGAATCAATATACTTTTAATGTCGAATCGGGATTCACTAAGACAGAAATAAAGCATTGGGTCGAACTCTTCTTTGGTGTTAAGGTGGTAGCTGTGAATAGCCATCGACTACCTGGAAAAGGTAGAAGAATAGGACCTATTCTGGGCCATACAATGCATTACAGACGTATGATCATTACCCTTCAACCGGGTTATTCTATTCCACTTCTAGATAGAGAAAAAAACTAAAGGAGAATACTTAATAATACGGCGAAACATTTATACAAAACACCTATCCCGAGCACACGCAAGGGAACCGTAGACAGGCAAGTGAAATCCAATCCACGAAATAATTTGATCCATGGACGGCACCGTTGTGGTAAAGGTCGTAATTCCAGAGGAATCATTACCGCAAGGCATAGAGGGGGAGGTCATAAGCGCCTATACCGTAAAATAGATTTTCGACGGAATCAAAAAGACATATCTGGTAGAATCGTAACCATAGAATACGACCCTAATCGAAATGCATACATTTGTCTCATACACTATGGGGATGGTGAGAAGAGATATATTTTACATCCCAGAGGGGCTATAATTGGAGATACTATTGTTTCTGGTACAAAAGTTCCTATATCAATGGGAAATGCCCTACCTTTGAGTGCGGTTTGAACTATTGATTTACGTAATTGGAAGTAACCAATTAGGTTTACGACGAAACCTAGAAATCGATCACTGATCCAATTTGACTACCTCTACGGGATAGACCTCAACAGAAAACTGTTGAGTAACGGCAGCAAGTGATTGAGTTCAGTAGTTCCTCATAGAAAATTATTGGCTCTAGAGATATGGTAATATGGAGAAGACAAAATTGTTTGAAGCACGCACAGAACCGGAAGCGCCCCTTGTTTCAAAGAGAGGAGGACGGGTTATTCACATTTAATTTGATGGTCAGAGGCAAATTGAAAGCTAAGCAGTGGTAATTAAGACCCCCGGGGGAAAATAGGGATGTCTCCTACGTTACCCATAATATGTGGAAGTATCGACGTAATTTCATAGAGTCATTCGATCTGAATGCTACATGAAGAACATAAGCCAGATGACGGAACGCAGAGACCTAGGATGTAGAAGATCATAACATGAGCGATTCGGCAGATTTGGATTCCTTTCCTATATATCCACTCATGTGGTACTTCATCATATGATTCATATAAGATCCATCTGTCTAGAGATCGTCATATACATCTAGAAAGCCGTATGCTTTGGAAGAAGCTTGTACAGTTTGGGAAGGGGTTTTTTGAGAGAAAAGAAGAATCTACTTCAACCGATATGCCCTTAGGCACGGCCATGCATAACATAGAAATCACACGTGGAAGGGGTGGGCAATTAGCTAGAGCAGCAGGTGCTGTAGCGAAACTCATTGCAAAAGAGGGTAAATCGGCCACTTTAAGATTACCATCTGGGGAGGTCCGTTTAGTATCCCAAAACTGCTTAGCAACAGTCGGACAAGTGGGTAATGTTGGGGTGAACCAAAAAAGTTTGGGTAGAGCCGGATCTAAGTGTTGGCTAGGTAAACGCCCCGTAGTAAGAGGGGTAGTTATGAACCCTGTGGACCACCCCCATGGGGGCGGTGAAGGGAAAGCTCCCATTGGTAGAAAAAAACCCACAACCCCTTGGGGTTATCCTGCGCTTGGAAGAAGAACTAGGAAAAGGAAAAAATATAGCGATAGTTTTATTCTTCGTCGCCGTAAGTAAATACGTAACTAGGAATATGGAAAATTGCATTTTTGGAATTTGCAATAATGCGATGGGCGAACGACGGGAATTGAACCCGCGCATGGTGGATTCACAATCCACTGCCTTGATCCACTTGGCTACATCCGCCCCTTATCCAGCTAAAGGATTTTTTTCTTTTTTCCATTGATCATTATTCTATTTATTCTGACCTCCGTACTTCGATCGAGATATTGGACATAGAATGCCACTCTTTAAAAAGGAAAAAAGGAGTAATCAGCTGTGACACGAAAAAAAACGAATCCTTTTGTAGCTCATCATTTATTGGCAAAGATAGAAAAGGTCAATATGAAGGAGGAGAAAGAAACAATAGTAACGTGGTCCCGGGCATCTAGCATTCTACCCACAATGGTTGGCCATACAATCGCGATTCATAATGGAAAGGAACATATACCTATTTACATAACAAATCCTATGGTAGGTCGCAAATTGGGGGAATTCGTGCCTACTCGGCATTTCACGAGTTATGAAAATGCAAGAAAGGATACTAAATCTCGTCGTTAACTGAATTCTGAATAGAAAGATTAAGAAGAAAAAAAGATTCAAAATAAAGTAAAGGTAGGCGGGGAATAACCTTATTTATGACAAGTTTCAAACTAGTAAAGTATATCCCTAGGATAAAGAAGAAGAAAAGTGGGCTAAGGAAACTCGCAAGGAAAGTTCCAACCGATCGTCTACTTAAGTTCGAGAGAGTTTTCAAAGCACAAAAACGTATCCCTATGTCTGTTTTCAAAGCACAAAGAGTTCTTGACGAGATTCGCTGGCGTTACTACGAGGAAACTGTTATGATACTGAACCTCATGCCCTATCGAGCATCTTATCCCATCTTAAAGTTGGTTTATTCGGCAGCCGCAAATGCTACTCATTATAGGGATTTCGACAAAGCGAATTTATTTATTACTAAAGCCGAAGTCAGTAGGAGTACTATTATGAAGAAATTCAGACCTCGAGCTCGAGGACGTAGTTTC